>NC_082691.1:3689479-3824479 GCF_949987515.2 Delphinus delphis
CCAGGCAAGATCACTTCCTAACATCCCAATTGTTCCTGAGTTCATTCTGAAGCCCAGTTTGTGCTTTTCTGCCACCAGTTTTACTTACAGAAGAGTTGGGTCCTTTGTGTGAATGGCCATCCTGTCAAAATGTTTTTTTCAGACAATTAAAGTATTAAAACGAAGGTAAATAGCCCATAATTATTTAGGCAAAAGTATTTGATATAATAATCATACTTTTTCTTCTTTACGGTGGCCTTGGAAATTCTTAAGTCTTGTCATTTGGTCTGTAAGGAGTTGCAGGAGCAGAAATGACATAGAAAAGATGCTGGGGACAGTGGCCTCTGCTTTTGATCAGCTGCATGATGTCATCAAACAGGTCACGTGGCAACCTTGGGTCCCAGGCGTTCCCCTGTGAATTAAAGGGTAGATTTCAAGGATTTCTAAGTTCTTGCCCACCTCACCCTTCAGGATGTCATGAGTAGCTAGAACCTTCTGACAGTATAGGCTAGCTATGAAGTACCTATGAGGACTGTATGGGCTACTTCAGGTGCTGGCTGGGTTTCTATGGCCACTTAGATCTCTGGGTCCTCGTACCTATGAGGATTGTATGGGCTACTTCAGGTGCTTGCTGGGTTTTTATGGCCACTTAGATCTCTGGGTCCTCTTTGGATTTTTCACTTGCTTCCCAAACAGAATCACAGAGGCGGGGTTCACACAGAGTGCATTGATTACAAAGCTGGTCCATGCAGTTTTGCTAACCTGGGACTTCAGTTCCCATGTTCTTGGGGTGTAGGTCACAATCTTAAGGGTCTTGGGTGCCTAAGCCCCACCCAATACCATCTCTGGGTGGGGAGTTGGGGGGGGGTGGGATGGCAGAGAGAAGAGTGACCAAAGAGCATTCCATTAGCTTCTGTTAGGGTAACTCACGTTGTTCTCAAGATCCCTGACCAGGCCTGGAGCCCAGCTTGGTCAAGGCCGTCCAGTCAGAGTGTGGTGTTCGGTGGACTTCAGAGGCCCTGTTACTCCAGGCCCATCTGCCCTTGGTGCAGACCAGACCTCTGGTCCCAGGCTGCCTCCGCCATCTTTCCTGGGGATCAAGGCTGGTCCAGGGACTTGTCATCGATGGCACAGGGTCCATGGGGTTCGTAGCAGCCAGGATACGACCACATCACCGGTCCTGACGTGCTCCTACTTCTTTTCAGTTCCCAACTCTCAGTCTTCTTCCTGTTTAGTCCCGCTCCAACGCTTTGAGCAATATGTATTAATTCTCTCCAGTTTCTAGAACCTTGGCTTGGATTTACTGGGTCTCATCACCCATTGCAGACCTCCTGGGAGACGGGACTGTCCCTCGTGCCCCAAACTGGTCAATGGTGGTGGGAGCGTTCAACCGGCAGAGATGTCAATGAAGGAGCAAAATTCTGGTCTAAGGGCAAGGCATTCACGCAATTAGACTGAGGTACAAACTCAACGCGTATCATCCCCGTAGAGCTTTGTACTCAGTTGAGAAACATTTGCTAAGTTAGGTGTTGGTGGACTGAAATATGGCAGGATGAGATTGTCTTTGTCTTTCAGGATGCCCTTCTCAGCTTTAACCTTCCCTTCTCTCTTTGTTAACTTGTTAACAAAATAAAAAATTGTTAGCATAAAACTTATGCTATGAGAGAAGCTGGATCCTTGCCTTACATCATATTAAAATTTTCCTCAAAATGGATCAAGCACCTAAATATAAGATCCAAACCGAGAAAACTTTTAGAAGAAAACACAGAGGAAATGCTTCATGACGTTGGATTTGGCAATGACTTCTTGGATTTAACACCAAAATCATAGTCAACAGAAATAAAACTGGCTAAGTCGGACTAGGACAACACTAAAAACTCCTGTACATCAAAAGACATGGTCCACAGAGCGGAAAGGCAACTTATAGAATAAGAAACGATATCTGCAAATTACAAATCTGACGAGAGGTTAATATCCAGATTATAAAAGTAACTCTTACAGCTTAACAACAAAAGAATAAATAACTCAATTAGAAAATGAACAAAGGACTTGAATAGACATTTCTCCAAATTAGATGCACAAATTGTCAACAAGCACATGAAAACATGCTCAATGTCACTAACCCTTAGGGAAATACAAATCAAAACCACAGTGAGATGTTACCACACACCCACTTGGATGACTAACGTCAAAAAAAAAGGAAAAGAAAAAGAAAATGCCAAGGGTTGGTGAGGGTGTTGGGAAATTAGAACTCTTGTGCACTGTTAGTAAGAATGTAAATTGGTGCAGTCACTATGGAAAACAGTATGGAGGTTCCTCAAAAAATTAAAAATATGATTCAGCAATTCTGCTTCTGGTATAAATCCAGAATTGAAAATGGGTCTTGGAGAGACACTTGCATGCCCATGTTTGTGTCAACACTGTTCACAATGACCAAAAAGTGGAAGCAACCCAAGTGTCTACCCAAGGATGAATGGAGAACAGAACGATGTCTGTACATAGATTAAAATATTATTCAGCCTTAAAAAGGAGGCAAATTCTAACACATGCTACAACATGAATGGACCTTGAGGACATTGTGTGCAGTGAAATAAGCCAGCCCCCCGACACACACAGAGACACACACACACAACAAATACCCTGTGATTCCATTATATGAGCTGTGTAGAGAAGATAAATTCACAGATACAGAAAGTCGAATGGTGGTTGCCAGGAGCTGGGTGGGGCAGGGAAGAAGGGGATTGTTTAAGGGGAACAGAGTGTCACTTTTGCAAGGTGAAAAAGTTCTGGTGATTGCCCAAAAATGGGAAGGTACTTAACCCGAACTGCACGCTTAAAAATGGTTACGATGATACATTTTGTTATCTGTATTCTAACACAATAAAAAAAATTTTAAAAACCTTATGCTGTGAGAAATGACCAATATTGACAACAGGAAGAAAGAAGGGTGAAGACTAAGAGAAAGGAATCAGCAGATGCCCCAAGAAGCCCAGTTTGGAGGGAAAGCAGCTTACTCAATCCAATTGGTGCATAAATATTTTGCACCATCCCATGGATACCTTGTGTATCCTTGGTCCCCTGAGAGTAAGGTGATATTCTTGGGTGTTGGTTTATACCAGGACAGGCTTGCAGACCACCGTGGGCATAAACAGAGAATAAACATATGCCCTGGGCTTCCCTGGTGGCGCAGTGGTTGAGAGTCTGCCTGCTGATGCAGGGGACACGGGTTCGTGCCCTGGTCCGGGAGGATCCCACATGCCACGGAGCGGCTGGGCCCGTGAGCCATGGCCACTAAGCCTGCACGTCTGGAGCCTGTGCTCCGCAACGGGAGAGGTCACAACAGTGAGAGACCCGCGTACCACAAAAAAACCAAAAAAAACATATGCCCTGTGCCTTTCGGTAGCTAACTACCGGGGGAGACAGACTCGTATCCAATTAGCCGGCGCTATAATTTCATCGGTGCTCTTAGGGAAATATAAAGAAAGTGTCATGAAAGCAGCTCCTTTTCCCTGAGCATATCAGAGAAGCCATCGAGGAAACGTGGCCTTCAGGGTCTTTCGGACTAAGGGAGGAGCTGCCCGTGTGCAGGGTCCAGGCGACAGCACAATAGCCTACCCCACGTGGCTGGAGCAGGCTCTGGAAACCGAGGAGCCTTGACAGGTGATGAGGACAGAGGCTACAGGACAGGAGAGGCTGGCGGCAGTGACCGTCTGACACCACCCCTGCCACTGGCCGCCCAAGAAAGGCTGCCCTGTCCTCAGTGTTCCCCTCGGGAGGTGCCACGCACATCCCTGACCGATGCGATACAGGTGGGCATAACCCAGGTTCTCAAGGGCGTTCAACTGGGGGAAAACTGAGGTTTCACAGTGAGAAGTCATTTTCCCTAGTTCTCACTCAAGGCTGGACAATTCCAATTCCCCACACCTGTCATTCAGCCATCGTTTTAACTACTATCTGTCAACGTTTGCATTAGGTCCTGGGAGTACAGTGAAAACCAAAGCACGTTCCCTGCCCTCACAGAGAGCAGGAGAGAACAGGAATATGGACACACAGTTTGCCATGAAGCCAGGAGAAGCGTGGTTGTTGTCAGAAGTCACACTCGGGTTGGTACGTGCCCAGCACACGCCAGCCCAGCACTGCCTGGATGCCCCCGTAAACCGGAGAGGTTGTGCTGCCATGAGAAATCCCATTTTACAGATCAGAAAACCGAGACCTGGAGAAGTTCAGTAATTCAGGGGGAAATGGTGCGAAGCCCAGAGCAGAGCGGCGGTGGGACCAAGCAGTCTGTCATCTCAGAGGGGCCAGGGCGTCCTTTGAAATGAACGGGCAAAAGGACAAGCCCAGGCCAAGACACGGCTGGGGCTGGTGGCAGGGACAGTGCCTTGGAGATGGGAGGTAACTGGTCCAGGGCCTTGAACTCCACACCATGTGTTTTTCATTCTGCCCGTAGATCGGGCAGCTTCCCTTGGGCTTCCACGGGGATTCTGCTTTTGCTTTAGACAGAGTTCATTAAACGATGTGTTGGCCGTGATAGCCGTGCAGTTATATACCCCGAGCGCCTTCACACGTGGCTGGGCTTTGCACCAGCAGATGAACAACTGGCTGCCACGATGCCATCAGAGAGTTCAGCCCTGAACCAAAGGCTGTTTCTGTCCGAGTCAGCTTCTGAGGGATCCAGACCAGAGAGCTCGGGTCTGGGGGCAGCGTGAGCCCCAGAGGCACCCGCCAACCACTGCAGACCCTGTGGGTTCCAGCTCAGAACAGCCACTTGGACCCCAGGGATGCCGGGGTCAGAGGCAGAGCACACACGGGGCCCAGCAGTGCAGCATTTGTCAGACTTTCCAGGGAAGGAATCCTGTCAACTTTGCCAAGTTCCTCCTCTCTCCAGACACTTCCATCAGAAATGCGTTTTTGTGTATAATAAATTGCTTCTCCTTGGCGAAAAATCATTTCTCGCTGTTATCTCTGTGATCGGTAACTTCTGGTGTCCTTTAATGGACTTGCCTTGATTATACGGCTAAGTCATTAAAGGCTTAGTCCCCGGCACAATGGTATCTTCTGTAGAGTGATCCGTGAGAGCTTTTGAGAGGCTTACCAGCCGCGGCCTTAATTTTACTCATTCGTCTTAATTTTTTGTAATCATTTTTTGTAAAGAGGGTATAGTGTCAGGCTTGCTTCCCTGCCTCTGACAGATCCAATCTAGCAGATAATTACCATAAGGAAATTGATGCTTTAGTGTGCGGGAGAGAATTTAATTCACTCAGACACCCTACAGCACAATGCATTCCACAAGATATGAGGACTTAAGTTTTTAAGAAATTAAATTTTACTATTAACATGATTACTTATGTTGAACATCATTAACTAGCTTTTTTAACTGTTTGAAATAATTACGAGCTCACTTGCTGTGTCTCAAATCCAGAGGCTGCATTAAATATGGGATAAGGATCCATGAAATGAAAAGAAAATCCCGTCCTCTTTTCTCTCTCTCCAGTCTTCCAAAATCTGCTCTTTAACACCCACGGAGGAGGGCTGAGAATATGCTGTCTTTGAAAAATATATATTCTTTTCTGCATGAAGTTTTAATGCATACTTTAATAGAAGTATTACAGTAACAGGTCTGGCCTGGGGCAAGGTTATTAGTGTAAAGGGTTGGAAGAAACAGAAAAGCACTTGGGGATGGAGTGACCATGGTTATTCACGCACTTTGCAGAGCAAGGGTGTACTGCAGACATGAACCACTTACAGTATTTCCTGTTTTTCTTTTTTTTTTTTTTTTGAGACCTGAAGAAAACAACAACAGCAATCCCAAGTGCAAGCTCAGGACCACCAGAAAGTCAAGACACAAAGACAGGATGTAAAACAACCTCTTTGGCGTAGGCCGGTGAGAAGCAGCGTCCCAGGCCCTGAAGAGAGGCCTGGATAGAGAATTTCTTTTCACTGAGTCTAAACCTTTTTTAACTAGATTCCCAAGAGTTCCTCAATCCTTTCCTAAACGTGAAGTGAAACACTTGACAGGAAATTTCTGGACAAAGCCAGCCCAGAAGTTCCCTTTATCCAGCACCTCTGCCCGTTCACATTTCCTCTCAGGAGAAACTTTCAGAGAAGCCTGTCCTGCGCTGTGTCCCAGACAGACCCTGTGACCGTTTGGGTAACAGCAGGGGATTGCCCAAGGGTCCCAACCAGAAAGTCCCCCTGCCCCTGGGCTGAGGAACCTGGGCAGCCTCTGTGATGGTCCTGCTGTAGCGGCTTCTGGGATGCACGCTTGCGGCCCCAGCTGTCTCGGCGGCATCCCTCCCGGGTTTCTGGGTGGATGTGTAGGTTCCAGATACATCGATTCCTGGAAATGATGATGTTTCACCAGGACCATCAGGGCCCCCGAGATGGAGGGCCGTTCCATAAGCCGGGAAAATGAGTGCCAAGGTTTAAAAACCGTATTCATCAGATATGAGAAGGGCGCGTCTGTCCTTACGTCTCCCTGCTAATTGCTCCATCATTTGAAACCTTAGATGTCACTTTATTTAACAACATATTTGCACTCTGTGTCCGTATTTTTAAGCTATAAGAGACAAAAAGGGAAGCAAAAATGCAGGCAATACAAAACTGTAACGCAGTGGTCTCTGTCTGAAATAGTCAAGTGGTAAGGGAGGTCTGGGGTCAGATCCCATCAGCCACATTATCCCATTCATCTTTTACAGCCATTCCAAGAAGTCTATCTATATATAGCCTATACATATAGTTAGAAAATATGAGAAAATTGGGACTTAGGTTACATGTGTCCAAACATATACAGCTGCCATTACAACTAATAATACTAGCTAATAATTTCAGACACCTCACTCTGTGCCAAGCATGGTTCTAAGCACCTCACTTACAGTGACAGCCTTTACACACACACACACACACACACACACACACACACACACACACACACGGCACTATCACTACTCCCTTTTACAGTTGGGGAAACCTGCATGCGGAGAGTTAAGGAACACACTCATGGCATCAGTTAACAAGTGGCCGAGCTGGGATTTGAACCCAAGGTTACTAATGGGAGTCCACGATCTTAACCGTGAGGCTATGCTTAGGGGAAAGCCCAGATCCATCTCCACGGCACCGAAGGCCACGTCGGCCGTCGCATCACTAGTATCATCAGAGTTCTACCATTTCTTCGCTCCCCCCACCAGCCAGCATTTCTTCCCAAACGTTCACTGACACCCGTTCCCTGCCGGACAGCCAGGCAGGGAGGATGCCAGCTGCATCTGCACAGAGACATGTGCGTCACATGAACGCACAGTGAAACGTTTGGCCTCTCAGATGACTGTGTTTGTCGTGGAGAATGTGACTGAGGCCCCCAAGGCCAGGCGGCTCCTAATCCCGCTCCCCGCCTTGCCCTCCCCCGCCCTGACCGCACACGCTTCCTCTTTCCCCCGGGGCAGCTCTTCCCAGAGTGCAGGCTCCTGACTTCTGCCCCGTGGAAACGCACATCGCCAGGCAGTGCAGGTTCACCAGTTCGTGGCTGGATTCAGTCTGGAGGCTGGCCTGCCGCCCTTGAATTCCCTAGTTGTCTGGAAAGCTCCCTTCTGCGCTCTGAGTCACCGTAGCATCCAGAGAGGGCGGGCTGCCGTTCCTGACCTGGATCTCTAGCAGCTGGTCTGGCTCCCCAGCTGTGAGGAGGCATGTCCGCTGATGCACGTCTTCTCTGCCGGGATCCACCCTGAAGGAGGGGCTGAGTCCGTGGAGGGGGCCTCAGGGATGCACCAGGCAGGGACCAGACACAAGTGACTTGCACTCGTGCTCAAAAAAATGTCTCAGGGCGGCACAAAAGCCATCCCCGTGATGTAACAGGTACATCAGGAGAAAGGGAGGGCTGGAGAAAGGGCTTCATTTAGGGCCCAGGTTTGCCCACCCCACTCCACCCCCCATCGCCTGTGGCTTCCGAAATGTTCCATCGTGGGACTTGGTGGGCAGCAAACGGAAGCCATCTCTAAGTCCAGAATCGCCAGCGAAAAGTTTTTAGGAATTTAGGAGCTAACAAGGCTCCAGGAAGCTTCCAGCAGGTGACAACCAGGGCCCACCCGGACTGACATGACAACACTTCCTTCTCTCATCGGGCTCATTCACGGGTGACCACTTCCATGACACTAAGTTCCAGAAGGCGCAGGGTCCTGTCTCGTCCATCTCTCTGGTCCTAGCACCCGGCACAGACCCTGGCACTCGGTGGAGCTGAGTGACTGTGGAAACGTTATTGTTTGGGGGGTTTCCTGTTAATCAGTTTTCCACCCTTGTTGCTCGTCCTATGACCCGTGGAACTTTCTCTTTTTATTGAACTGTAGCTGATTTACAATGTCATGTTAGTTTCAGGTGTACAGCAAAGTGATTCGGTTATACACATACACATATGCATTCTGTTTCAGATTATTTTCCCGTGTAGGTTATTACAGAGTATTGAGCAGAATTCCCTGTGCTCTACCGTAGGTCATATTTGGTTATCTATTTTATATATACTAGTGTGTATCTATTAATCCTATACTCCTAATTTAAACCTCCCCCAACCTTTCCACTTTGGCAACCACAAGTCTGTTCTCTATGTCTGTGCATCTCTTTTCGTTTTGGAAATAAATTCATTTGTGTCATATTTTAGATTCCACATGTAAGCGATATCATATTGTATTTGTCTTTGTCTGACTTACTTCACTTAGTGTGATGATCTCTAGGTCCATCCATGTTGCTGCAAATGGCATTCTTTCATTTTTAACGGCTGAGTGGTATTCCATCGTATATGAATACCACATCATATTTATCCATTCATATGCTGATGGACACTTAGGTTGCCTCCATGTCCTGGCTATTGTAAATAATGCTGCTATGAACATAGGGGTGCAAGGATCTTTTCAAATTAGAGTTTCGTCTGAATATATGCCAGGGAATGAAATCACTGGATCACATGGCAACTCTATTTTTAGTTTTTTGAGGAAGCTCCATATTGTTCTCCATAGTGGCTGCACCAACTTACATTCCCACCAGCAGTGTAGGAGGGTTCCCTTTTCTCCACACCCTCTCCAGCATTTGTTATTTGTAGACTTTTTGACAATGGCCATTCTGACCAGTGTCAGGTGGTACCTCATTGTGGTTTTGAACCTGTGGAACTTTTTAAGGACTCAACTTACTGAATCAGAAGCTAAGAAGGTGTGGTCCGGAACAGATGTATCTGCTGAAATTTCTGAGGAAACCGATACTCACAGATTTTGACCCCAAGCACCCGGCTAGTAACCGCCAGGGCTGGTCTGCTATCCCAGGTCTGTTGCCTGCCAGTTTGCTGCCTGTACATCCTCGCACACCTGACTCCTCTCGTCCCCTCAGTCCTCAGACTCCGACAGGTCCTGGTGCAGGACCGTCGGTGGGCACTGTCCACGGCGAGCTGGCCCCAAGTTGACACACACCTCAACGAACCGAAAACTTCTGTCACAGAGGAACTTCCTTTTCAGTTGGGGGAGGGGGGTGTTAATTCTTAAAATTGGTTTGCATTTCACAGTCAGAGATACTATCCATGTGCTACAAATCATAATCTTTTGAACTCATTAAAAAATAGACGGTTTGTCTTCCTTTGGGCTCATTTTGTCCTTTTCTAGAGGGGAAACCTGGACTGCAGTCTTGGGGAAACTTGGCCAAACTCCACCGCATTCTCTACCAAGCCCAACTTTACGAGGGACCCCCGTCCCCTCCCACACCTCCCGTGGACTCTGATCTAGTAGCGCACGGTCACATTTGGAGTCAAAGAGACCAGAAGAAATAGAGCTTCACACCTCATGCTCCTGTAGCCCTCCAGCTCCGAGATGGGGATTTCGACTCTTCTTAACTCTGAGCCATGCTAACTAACCTTCTTCAGACAAAGTTCCTTTCTTGCCTAAGTGGGTCCCTTTCTGCTGCTTGCCACACAGACCATGACACCCAGTTACCACCCCCCCCCAGGCGCTCACCCACTTTCTGACCAAATACTGATGCTTCTACCCATGAAACAGCTTCAGAGTCCCCCTCCTGCCCCACCTGGACCCTCACAGCAGCCCCGCACTCGGGGCACAGCCCTGGTCCCCACATCCAGGTGCACGGCCTGCAGCTCCCCCGCCATCCCACACAGCCATGTGGTCGCCCTAACCCGGGCACTGGATGGCCCTACCTCGGGGGCCCCCGCCTTCTTTAAGGGCTCCCCATTAACAGCTGGACTGACCCCCTGGCTTTGCAGAGCCACAAGGCCCTCTGTGACCTGCCCCTGCCTCCTGTTCGCCACTTCCTCTTCTCTCCCTGTGTCCCTGCCCCACCCGTCAGCAGGAAGTTCGCTTCAGTAACACTGCATGGGTTTCCCAAAGCATGAGATGACCTTGACCCCTGGGCTTCAGCGCGCGCTATTTCTTCATCTGGGAAGAGCCCGCTCTTCTTGTTCGCTTGGCCAGCTCTCGCTCAAGCTTGGAGATTCTGTCTGTCCTCCCTCCACGGTGGAGCCTTGGGGGGTGGTCGAAAGCTCGTGCTCTGCGGCCAGGCTAAAGAGACGTGCGTCCCAATCCTGTCACCTGATGGCCACATCACCTCAAGGAGGTCATTTTTACCTCTCTAGACCTCAGTGTCCCCACACGTAAAACGCTCCTTCATAGGGTTCACTGTGAGGATTGATCCAGACTGAGCGTGTTGACACCTAGCCCAGAGGCTCAGGAAAGCTAAGCATTGCCGTCACAGTCAGCACCTTGAACCACTGTACTGTTTACACCTGATTTCTGCACTAAACGGTAGACAACTCCTTCCCATCAGAGGCAAGGTCTTTCCTGTACGTGTACACAGTGTTCAGAGCCCTGGCACGTCACATGCTCTGGGTCAATGTGTTGGTTCGACGCCCAGCTGTGGCAAGGCATCACTGATGCCGGGAGGTTTTGAATGCACTTCTCACCTTGATAAACCAGAAGAAGAAGACCCCCATGGGGAGAGCGTGAGGCACCCACTTATCATGGTCTTTGCTGTCAGTAGAGACCTGCGAAAACACCGTCAACGGAAGACAAGCCCAGACATTTTAGTTCTCAGTAATGCTTTGGAAGATTTGCCCTTGAGAGTTGAGGGCAGAGGGGGGACCCACCACATCCCCGATGACTGAGGAAACACCGGGGAGCCCGTTCAGGGAAATGGTCACGGTGGTGGGCTTTGGGCCCTGGGGTGAAGGGTGCCTGAGGCAAAGGGAACTGAAAAGGGCAGAGGTTTATGACAGAAGAGAGCCAGCTGAAATCACTTGTTTTCTTCTGGAAATGTGTGGCGCGTCCTACATCAGAGTTTGGGCCAGTGTAATCATTAGCAGTTTGGGCCAAAGCGTCAGATGAAATTTCAGCTCCATCCCTTAATAGGCACCTTACCTGTGAATTTGGGGACTTTTTAACATCTTCAAACCTCCGTGTCCTCATACGTAAAGTGGAACAGTAATACGTACGCCACGGGGCTGCTGGGAAGATGGATGTTCTAATGCATAAGAAAGATTTTGTGGCGTTCCTGTCCTATACAGAAAGTGCAAATGATGATTACGCATCCTAAGAGACTTTCTGTAGCTTAATATATATTCTAGATCCAATGGGGATCTCCAAGCGGCTTGGGAAAAGAAAATAAATATAACTTTTGGAGAACAGCTGCAAAGATTAGAATCTACATGAGAAACAGAAACTATTTCTTGAGTCCTTATTCTGTTCCAGGCAGGATGCGAGGCACCACATGTTTTGTCTCATTTCCTCAACATCCAAGGGTTACACACCAAAGCATTTGCAAGGCTCCTTCTTCTTCCAGAAATTCTCAGGATGGAGAGCCCAGACTGTGCATCCAATCAGAGCAGACGAGCATCTGTATTTGAACATCTCTGTACATTGATCAGCAATAACGGGGTTAATGATGCTCTCAGGCAAAGAGTCTCAATTATGTTTCAACATTAACACCCATTAAGATGAATGACAATGCATTATAAGTAGTGTTTCCATTTGAAATTGAAATTGTATCAATTAGCCTTTAAACTAGCCCAAATAAATTCCGTTTGGTAGCTCAAAAATGATTCAAATGCCATGATTTTGAATAAGAGGTTTTTAAAAAGATTTTTATTCTCTTCTAAAGATTCATACTAATAATCATCATCTCCGTGTCTATGATCTCGTAAGAGAGAACAGGAACAGGGACCAGCCGCTGGTAAATCATCCCAGCTGATGAGGGGTGAGCACAATTATAAGAACGGTGATTTCCCAAAGGGGAAAAGAGACACAGAGGAACGAGGTCCCTTCGCACTGCTGCCGATGGGGAGAAGTCTTAAAATCTGGGAAGAAGGGGGTCCAGATATTTAATGGGTCCTGTGATGCCACAGACTCTCAAAGACGGCTTGGCTCCAGCCTCCAGTGGGTCCTCCACCCCAGCCATCACATAGCAGGGCTGTGGCTCAGAATCTAGAAGGATATTCCCCTTCTCAGTTCCCATCTGGCTCTCCTACAGCTTCCCCTTCGATGACGCACACACCTGCCTCCTATCTGAGTGTAGGCACCACTGAAGGCATCGGCCCGACTCTGCTCGTCTCTCCAGCCCCCCCATCTCCCTTTACCTGGCAGACGCGTGCTAACAACACATGCCCAGGTAAACAAACACCCATCCTTTTAGCCAGTGGACCAGCTCACTGACGTGTACACACGTTTGCTGTTCGCCTCTTGATGAAACTCCCAAACTATTTCTCTGCCAAAGTTCGGACTAGACCTTCCCCCTCTGCATTCATGGCCAGAGGTGGACATGGGCAAGGTGCAGCGAACATCCAGGGCTGCTGCCCGACCGTCATGGGGCCGGATGTAGGGCGGGGCTGGCACTGGGTCAAAGGGTCCCAGAGAGAAAGCGCTCAAGAAACACCAGCCCTTGCCCCCTGCGTGCTGCAAGGTTACGGTGCCCATGGGTTCCTGCGGTCGGGAGTCCAGCTTCTCCTTCTGGTGCTGGAGCAGCTGGAGGAGAGGGGCAATGCCTTCCTTGTCTTCTTTGTGGCTGCCCTCAGCACAGCTCACCTGACCCAGAGCGCAGCTGGGCAGCGGGACCAACACAGCTGTACGCAGAGGCGCCCACGTGTCCTGGCCACGTGCTGAGCCCAGGGTGTCCTGCTGGTGATGTCCTCACATCACCCTCCTGCAGCCCTCAGTCACCAGGCTGGCCACCCTGCTGAGGGTGACACTAAATTCCTCTCTGTGGGCCCAGAGCCCTGGGTGACCAGCAGCGTTTGAGGACAGACGTGCCATTCTGCTCCCTTGGTCCACGTGTCCTGCCTCCTTCTACACACACACACACACACACACACATTTTTTTTTGAGAATGTTGACTACAAAGTTTTTATTAGAGATTAACAAGCCAGAGTGTCATGGTTGAAGTATTACCGCATAAGGCACTGAATGACCATGTCCCGTCTGACAGGAGCTGGTTCTGTTTCCTGAAATTTTTAAAAAATTAAAGGAGAGTTGATTTACAATGTTTCAGGTGTACAGCAGAGTGGTTCAGTTATTTGAATATATATATATGTTCTCTTTCAGATCCTTTTCCCTTGTAGGTTTTTACAGAATATTGAGTAGAGCTCCCTGTGCCGTACAGTAGGTCCTTGTGGGTTATCTGTCTTATATATAGTAGTGTGTATCTGTTAATCCCCAACTCCTAATTTATCCCTCCCTCCCCCTTTAGTAACCATAAGCTTGTTTTCTATGTCTGTGAGTCTATTTCTCTTTTGTAAATAAGCTCATTTGTATCATATTTTTAGATTCCACATGTAAGTGATATCATGTGATATTTGTCTTTCTCTGTCTGACTTACTTCACTTCGTCTGATCATCTCCAGGTCCATCCATGTTGCTGCAAGTGTCATTACTTCATTCCTTTTTATGGCTGAGTAATATTCCATTGCATACATGTACCACATCATTTTTATCCATACACACATTTTTGCATGTGGCTCCCAGGGTCTCAGATCTCCACAGCCACCATTAGGGAAGGACGCCCCATCTAAGCTGTCGTGTTTTCTTCCCTGGAAGGTGCTGGGAGGTGGCCATGGAACACAATTTGTCTCCATGTTGTGAAACTCTTTACACTTTGGTAAAACTGTCCGACATTTGAACCTCCACAAGTCCTTTGCTTCTCAAATGAGTTATGGAAGATTAAACAGTCCTAAGCGACTTGTTTTTCAGGACGGGACTGAGTCTTGCTTTAAGACAGCTGCGGCCTTTCTCCCTGGACCTCTCGTCTCTCTCGGGAGCCTGGGTGCCAGGCTGGACTCTCAGATCTAACGTGCCCTGGTTTGTCCTCGAGCATGTTTTTAAACTGAAGTATAGCTGATTTACAATATTATAGTAGTTTCAGGTATACAACGTAGTGATTCAATATTTTTATAGACTATACTCCATGTAAAGTCATTACAAAACAATGGCTACATTTCCCTGTGTTGTACAATACATCCTTGTTGCTTATCTATTTTATACATAGTAGTTTGTACCTCTTAATCCCATACTCATAATGTGTCCCTCTCCCTTCCCCTTTGGTAACTATGTTTGTTTTCTATGTCTGTGACTCTCTTTCTGTTTTTAATCTTTGAAAGCCTTGTTTACCTTGTCTGTAAAATGGGTGCAGTCATTATACCCATCTGGAAAATAAGATGATCCAGGAAAATGGAAGTCCTCAACAAATGTAAGTGAATATTTTATGACAATGATGGTTGCGTCAGTCCCATGGCCATGGTAGCTATAGCCCAGAGGCAGCCATGCCTGGATGATGGGTTAGAACCGGAGAACCCTGTGCCCACACAGTTACCGGTTATACGACCTGAACAAATAACTTCTTCCCCAAAATGAGGGGTAATGTCCCTCGCATGTCTTCCATCCCCCTCTCTCTCCAAAGGCGAGGTGGAATTGGGTCTTATCAGGTTGGCTGTTAGCTGCATGCGTCTGGGTAAGACTCCACCTCTGTGGGCCCAGGTTTGTTTATAAAGTAGGGTCGGTGATTCCCTCAGAGTCAGGGCTGCTGTGGAGCTAACACACTCTCTGGCACGAAGCAGACGCTCAGGAAAGAGACATGATACACCAACTGGGAGTGCCCACAAAATCAGTCGTGAAACCTGTGAAACGTCTTCATGGCTCTATTTGTTCTGGGATGACATAAATATAAGACCTCTGGTCCAGAAGCAAAATGGAAAGAAAGAAGAACTATAAGTGCCCCCTCTTGGCGGGAGAGACCTAAGCCCCTACTATCCCTCTTCCCAGGCCCCCACCCCTGCCGCTGCAAAGCGCAAGGGTGGCTTAATGGACCTCATGCTGGGGAACCCGGATGAATTTTATTTGCAGAGAAGGCTCAGTAATGTCCAGGAAAGTGCATGCATATGCATCCACATTGTATCATCACGTGAACTTGTAGAAAGCCGAAGCAGTTAGTAAAAGCGGCGTAGACATATAGACACTACCAAACGTAAAATAGATAGCTAGCGGGAAGCAGCCGCATAGCACAGGGAGATCAGCTCGGTGCTTTGTGACCACCTGGAGGGGTGGGATAGGGAGTGTGGGAGGGAGGGAGACGCAAGAGGGAAGAGATATGGGAACATATGTATATGTATAACTGATTCACTTTGTTATAAAGCAGAAACTAACACACCATTGTAAAGCAATTATACTCCAATAAAGATGTTAAAAAAAAAAAAAAAGCAAAGAACTCTGGAACTGTCCTTCCCCACTTAACAGCTGTGTAGCCCTTCAGGGCCTCCGTTTCCTCCTTGGTAAATGGCACTCTCAGCAAGGACTAGCTCCTGGAACTCCAGAAGGATCAGGTGAGATGGTGTGTGCGGAGGTACTTTGTAAACTGTAAAGCCCTGTGCAAACGTGACACAGTGTTACTGGTCCAACCAGGAAAAGACTCTTGGAGATTTCCTGGGTTAGTTGCCCTTAGCCGTCCTAGAGCCAGGAGGAGGCTACCCTCTTTTGTAAATTTTATATCTAGTTGATTAACGATGTTGCGGAAGCTACCCTCCTGTAGAACAGAGGTCCCTGATTGTGTGCCCACGCCCCTGACGGATACGCACAGGCTCTGACTCCCGCCTGTAAGCAGGGCTGTGTCCACACGTGGTGGGTCCAGGCTCCCATCCCTCGGCCGCCTGCCTTTTCCTCCCGCTGCGGCCCTGAAGCCGGCTGTCCCCTGGGGCTGCTGACGGCTCGGCCTCAGCTGTACACAGGACCTCTGTCTTCCACCCCTGTTCTCGGATGTAGATGCTGCAATCGGGCCCAACTAGTGGCGTGAGGAGTGAGGGCACCAGAGGCACCCACTGCTCCCAGGGAGTGGAGCCAGAGGACAGACGCCCCTCCTCTGTGACTCCAGGGGCAGTTCTGGGGTGCGTCCCACAGCCCCCGAAGGGCCCTGGCCGGGTGGGGTCCAGCACCCCAACAGGGCCTTTATCTCCTCTCCTTAACCTCACCCCCAATCCTGGGGACCACTTCCTGCACACCAGCCCTTGCTTCCTTGTCCTTTCTTCCAGGAACCCAGGCTTCACCTCTTAGCCAGTGGGCTGCCCCCAAAGATGATCTGGCAGCCCTCCCCCCTTTGCATGGCACCACTGGGTCCCCATGAGCTTAGTAGGGCCAGGGTTTGACGGAGCTTCCAAATGGCTCGCTGAGTACACAGGCTCAGCAAGGACCAGAGTTTGGCCGAAGCTTTTCCAGCCTTGTCTCCACGGTGGAGGCTGTGGTCTGGCGGAAAGAGCAGAGCTTAGGAGCTAGAAAGTGAGGCTGGGAAACCAGCTCCATCAGTGACTTCTGGGTGAATCTGGGCAGGACACGTAAAGCTCCCTAAGCCTCACTGGCCCCACCTACGAAGTTGGGGCAATAACCCCACCTCACTACGCGCCCGGTGACGGTTACACTAGGTGATGGGGCAGATCTGTCACCTGAAGACTGGTGACTCTGATGGTGGTGATGGGCATCGATGTGCTGCCTGGTGCTTTCTGAGTTTGCGTTCTCCATATAAGGAAGGAGAGACTCTCTCTCTACGTACTCCTTTTCCCTTGATATTTTAAGGCAGTAATAAAAAATTCTGACTCCTTTTACCATTCTTGCTGAATTTCTCTCTTCTCCTCTCTTCCCCCGAGCCTTAATTGACCCTTTATTACTCTCTCGCTCGTTCGTTTTCCATTTCCAATATAGTTCCAGGCGGGTAACTCTAAAGCTACCGCGTGAACCTGTCTAACCATAAATACAACTTGACAAACTATTTCCAAGCAGCCGGTAACATGAGAAGGGAGGCCACAGTCGCTGCTCGTCTCATTGAGCCTCACACCTCCTTTCCACACACACGGCAGACCCCAGGGAAATGATATGATTTTGCTTAGACTTCAGACAATAAAAACTGATCCTCAACCTGGGCACCGACTTTCAGACCTGCCTCTTCTCTCTGCTGCTAGAAAAGTCACGGCCATTATGAGAAGGATGCTGCAGGCCCAGGACAAAGAACCCGGCAACCCACGTCTGCACACAATGTCGTTTGCACCCAGAGATGAATGGGGACTTGGTTTCTCATTATCAGGCCACCGAGTTGAATGGGGGAGGGGGTGTCATCAGGGGAAAGAGATGCAGGCATACAGTTTAAATGATTTTTATTGGAGTAGAGTTGATTTACAAGGTTGTGTTAGTTTGAGGTGTACAGCAAAGTGAATCAGTTATACATGTACATATATCCACTCTTTTTTAGATTCTTTTCCCATATAGGCCATTACAGAGTACTGAGTAGAGTTCCCTGTGCTCTACAGTAGGTCCTTATTAGGTATCTATTTTATGTGTAGTAGTGTGTATGCATCAATCCCAGTCTCCCAAGTTATCCCTCGCCCCTCTCCCCCTTAGTAACCATAAGTTTGTTTTCTACATTTGTGATTCTATTTCTGTTTTATAAATAAGTTCATTTGTACCATTTTTTTAAGACGCCACATATGTAGAATCTACGTAACGAGAGTATTTAATCCTCGCTTAAAATTTTAGGATACCCGCAGATGGTTCCTTCACGTGATATATAGAAAATGTAAGGCTATTGACTTTCCATCACTCTTCCTATAGGTTGTGAGTGACAATGATCCGTTAGGTGTGTCTGAAGAAGCCAAGCTATGTTTACCTCCCGGAGTAGGAAACACTTTTCCTTCTTGCTATCTGTAGGTGACCTGCTTCGTCAACGTGGGGTACAAATTCAATCACATCTTTTTCTTATTAGTTGCTTGAGCCTTCACCTGCCCTTATTAGCAAAAATGTCTGTATTTCCCTTCTGAGGCTGAGGTGGTCCAAGGAAACAGCTCTGAGTCCACTTCCAGGCAGAGGGATGGAGCAGGGGACACACGGCCAGGTCTGCTCAGCTCTCACCACTTCCTGCTGGGCACCCGTTCTGCCGGTCTGACGGCCACCGTCCACTCTGCGCTGGTGCCTGGGCTGCCCCAGGCACCAGCCACGGGGCTGCCCTGCCTGGAACCTGGGGTCACCCCCCATGTGGATCCGCCCCATCCAGGATGGCTCGCCTAAACCCCCAGTCACAGGTCAGCCCTCCAAGCAGCCGGCCTGGCTGTGCCCAGTCCCACCTCGGCCCCTGACCTCCTGCTGAGCTGGGTCCTTTGCTGGCGGAGGAGCTTAGTCAAAACCCCCATCGGAGGGGCCTGGGGTCCTCATCCCTTCCCTTCCGAAGGCTTTGGGCTCTTTACCTAAATTGGTCCACCCCCTTTCCCCGGGGCTCTGAACCCCTATGGAGGGGATGGTGTCTCAAGTCAAATAAAAAGTCACTCTGTCTTCTGCCTTCTGAGAGATTTTGCTCCAATGTCTCCTGCTTAACAGATATCCTTTCCAAGGTGGATTTCTGCTTCTGCCACACAAAACTGTCGTTGAAGTAATTGAGTAAATAAAGTTTAAAAACCGGGTATTCATTGTTTAAACACTAGTACCTCTGATATGTAAGAGAAAGGTTAGCTTTGCTGAGTCTCTTACTGGCTCCCCCAGGCCTCTCCAACTCTAGCCAACTCTGTTGTCATCCCACACTCTTGCTGTAATGTTCCTGACGTCACCCTAGATGGGGTCCTGTGAACTTCACCCGCGCGGAGGGGCACTCGCCCTGCTTCCCTGACCACCCTTCACTGCTTGTGGTCTTGTGGGGAGAAACCCTAAATATGACTCTTGATCTGTTCAGTGCGTCACATGGAAGCCAGGCTGTGGCATGGGCCTCGTCCGGGAATGAAGAAAGACGCAGAGCAGGGGCAGGGGGTGGGGATGGGACTGCAGCCTGGTCATGACTGTCCTTCCCCAGCATCTAGGCTGTCAAAATGCCCAAACCGCTCAGAGAGCAGCCTCCAGCCTCAGGAAACAGGACATCACAGGGTAGTCCACGCTTTAGCCAAAGGGTCAGAGAGAAATCCTGTGAAGGGGAACAATTTCTCACACTGCCCAGGAGCACCCTCCCCTTTTCCCCACAGCTACTGAAATCATCTCCGTTCTTCTAACACCTGTTCAAATGCCAAGTCCCAGAAAAAGCTTCCACCGATTTCCACAGCTTGGGCCATAGTTACTGGAACAGTGAGGCATCTCGCACTCCATCATCTCGGGATGTGTAACAGACACCGAAGACTGGGCCCTAAACAACAAGCACTCATTTCTCCTGGTTCCGGATGCTGGACGTCCAAGGTCAGGGTGCCAGAAGATTTCATGTCTGCTGGGGAGCTGCTTCCTGGTTCGTGGATGGCTGTCTTCTTGTTGTGTCCTCACGTGGCAGGACGAGAGCTAGAGAGCTCCCTGGGGTCTCTTTGTAAGGGTGCTAATCCCATCATGGGGGCTCCACCCTCGTGACCTAATTACCTCCCAAAGGCCCCACCTCCTGACACTGCTACATCATGAGGTTAGGATTTCAATACATGAATTCTGGAAGGGGCTGGGCATGAACATTCAGCCCATAACACACACCAAATGCGTCACACAGATAGCACAGCTAGAGCCCAAAGAGACAATGACAAGTGTTGGCGAGGATGGAGGGAAGCTGGAACCACGGTTCACCACTAGTGGGAAGGCAAAATGGTGCAGCCACTTCGGAAAACAGTCTGGCAGCTCCTCAAATGGTTCAGCACAGAGCTGTGATGTGACCCAGAAACTCTACTCCCAGGCACTGAGCCAAGAGAAATGAAAGTGTGTGTCCCACCAAAGCTGGTACGCGGACCTTCATAGCAGCACTATTCACAACAGCCCCAAAGTGTAAACCGCTCACACGTCCATCCACTGAGGACTGGATAAACAAACTATGGGAAATCACTACAATGGAATACTGTTTGGCAATAAGAGATGGAGTGGCAATGCAGGCACGACGTGGAGGAACCTCAGAAACGTGATGCTAAGTGAAAGAAGCCAGACAGGAAAGTCCACGTTATATGAGTCTTTTTTTTTTTTTTTGCGGTACGCGGGCCTCTCACCGCTGCGGCCCCTCCCGCTGCGGATCACAGGCTCCTGACACACAGGCTCAGCGGCCATGGCTCACGGGCGCAGTCGCTCCGCGGCATGTGGGATCATCCCGGACCGGGGCACGATCCTGTGTCCCCTGCATCGGCAGGTGGACTCTCAACCACTGCGCCACCAGGGAAGCCCTATATGATTCTATTGTTATTAAACGTGCAGAATAGGCAAATCTATAGAGACATAAAGTAGATTATTGGTTGCCAGGGACTCGAGGAGGAGAGCTGGGGTGGGAGGGTATGGTCATTACTAAGGTTCAAAGTTTCTTTTGGGGGTGATGAAATATTTTTAACTTTGATCATGGTGATAGTTTCACATTTCTGTGAATACACTAAAAAAAAAACCCAACCTGTGCAATTTCAACAGGTGAATTCTCAGGTATGGGATGGTATCTCAATAGAACTGCTACAAATTGAAGTACAGAAGAAAAGAAAAAGAGAAGCATGATACTTATTTATGGCCTGAGCAACAGTGCGGATCTGTTTATTGAGACAGGACGACCCATTTAATGGCACTGAGAGCTAAGAGCTTGGCCATGACCCTGATAAGATGGAGAAACACACTTGCACAGACGTGCCAAGTGTATGGTTGGAGGTGAGAGTCTGGATTTTCAGGGAGAGGCCTGACCAGCAGAGACAGAATTGGGGTAATAAGCATGGGCATGGTGCTTGAATCCACAGAGCTGAAGAGGTTCAGGTGAGGGCAGGTGAAGAAGAGAGCGGTCTGGACCAGAGCCATTGGGCCCACCAATGTTTCAACACCAAGCAGAGAGACTGGAAAGGAAGCTGAGATAAGAGGTAGAGCATGGGCTAAGGGTCCCCAGAGGCCTGCAGGAGAAGCAGATGTAAGAAGGAAATGGTGCTGAATACTGTCAAGAGGTCAAATTAGCTAAGATCTAAATGTGCCCTTTGGGTTGGGCCTGGAGTTCCTCAGTGCCCAGCAAGAGCCGTAGCGGGTGGAGAGCTGGCTGGAAGGGCTGGAACAGAGAGCGCAAAGCACAGCAGTGCTGGGTGACCGGGAACCACCCTGCAGGGAGCATTGCTGGACAACTGAGAGGAGAAGGGTCCAGGGGCAGGAGGGGGATAGGAGACCAAGAGTGGGACTTTTTTTCTTCTTCTTTTAAGATGTGAGGTCCTAAAACATGCATGTATGTGCATGTCCATGATTTAACAGAAGGGAAGTCTTGGGGCAGGATTTCCTCTTTCTTCCTCAGGGGATCTCAGTCTTTGCTCTGAAGACCTTCAACTAATGAGACAAGACCCACCCACATATGGAGTGCAATCTGCTTTACTCCAGATTTAAATGTTAATCTCACCTAAACAAACAAACAAACAAACAATACCCTTCACAGCAGCATCCCCAGTGGTGGTTTTGCCAAAAGCTGTCCAAGGAGCCTAACCAAGCTGGCACATAAAAGTAAACATCACAGCATGTGGAGATGCAGACACTCAGCCTGCGTGATTAACATGGGTGGACCTGTCAGCTGGCTGAGGCCATGCTGCTAATATTTAATACGAGGTAGATTCCAACCTCAGACAATCTCCAGGGCCCTGGCTGGCCCTTCCCCTTTCCCTGGGGTCTTCGGCTGCAAACCTCCACCTCTCTGCTCTCAGGGCTCCCCTTGGGCCTCAGGGGGGTCTCTGTGTTTCTGGTTCACAATGATCTTCACAGGACGTGCTCTTAAGCTTGCTTATTCACCAGCATTACGTGTGAATATACCTTAGACTTAGGACACCTGGACATTCAATCTACAATAAATTTCCTCTAGAACTGCATCAAAATGGGAGAACGTAAGTGTCCCCTGACCACCCCTGCTTTTCCCATCATCCTCCCAGCCAGGACCAGGGCAGCCCTACCCTTCAAGCAACCCCCTGGGGAGCCCTCACTTCCCCAGATCCATCCTGATGGGGGCTGTCAGCTCCTGTCACCCCTCCAGGTTTCTGGAAGTCTCCAGCCTGCTTACGATGAGATCACTGTCAGAGCTTATCCCTTTCAGCCTCAAATCACAGCTAAACGTGAAACTGTCATCTCTAACGACTCTCCCCAGGTTCGAGGCCAACATAGGGGATTATGGTGTAGAAAGGAGAACTTGAAGCCACATCAGCTGGCCCCGCTTCTGGCATCACTCAGCCTCATCAACCTGCAGCCCCTCCTGATTCCAGTGCAGCTGCCATGTCACTGGGCCTCCCCCTTCTTCCTCAGTATGCCCCCCAAACTCCAGCTCCATCTTCGCCCCCATCTGCAGTCACAGAACAAGGTGGGGGGAACAGACGCTTTCTGGTCATCATCCTTGTCACCTGGGCAGAGAAGCCCTCTGCCTCCAGGAAAATAGATGCTTCTCACTACACGTGGATTGTCTTCTTCAGAAGCAACCATACAACAGGAAAGAGCATCAAATCGCTCTGCACCCGAGAACAGAGGACGAACCTCCCCCCCAGACTGATCCAGACCCCAGAGACTGATCCCCACGTGAAAACAGCTTATTTGTCTCTGACCCAGTCAGATGACAAGGCCTGTGGGCTGTGCTCTGTGAACACAGGGGAAGCTGGGACCTGGGAACCAGGCTGTAGGAAGCTCGTAGCCGGGGCAGGAGGTAGGGAAGCTCCCAGGGGCCTGGCCTCCGTGAGTCACACATCAAGCCAGACCCAGGTAGGTGATGGAGCCGAGTTGCTCTGACTCACCGCCACCCCCCGTGGGCACAGGGCTCCTCCTACCCTGCTGGGTGGGCGTATGGAAATGGGCCATGACTAACGGGGGGCTGCCACCAGCCTGGGTGCCGAGTTTTCCAGAGATAAGTGATGTTCTGACTCTAATTTCTTTTCGAGCTCAAAATGTTGCTGGATGTGTGAATGCAGTTTGAAAACTTTACACGTAATTTCCAAGTTACTGAGAACATATTTGAATCACAGATTAAGAAAGCAAGATGGCAAGCGTCTCTTGTGTCTTTACAATAATGAGTAACTGGACTCACAGACACAGAAAACAAACCTACGGTTATGGGGGGAGGTGAGGGATGGATAAACTGGGAGATTGAGATTGGCATATACACACTGCTGTATACAAAATAGGTAACTAATAAGGACTTACTGTGTAGCACAGGGAACTCTACTCAATATTCTGTACGGACCTAAATGGGAAAAGAATCTAATGAAGATTAGATATATGCATATATATAACTGACTCACTTTGCTGTACACCCAAAACTAACACAACATTGTAAATCAAATATATTCCAATTAAAAAAAAATCTTTTCCCAATTTCCTTTTTCAAAGGAAGAGAATTGGATGACTCTGCCATGGAACACAGTTCATAATTATTAAAACTGATTTTAAGGAGGAAAAAATGAGCTGGAATTTTCTCTCCCGATCTTCCACTCTTAATGAGCAGCTATGAGCAAATGTAACTACAAGTTTGTCACCGGTAAAGCTATGTCTGTAGAACATCGTTTTCCAGGATAAAATGATGAATGCCCTTCCTATAAACTAATGATGAAAAATCTGAAAGTGAAATCAAGAAAACACTCCCATTTACCATTGCAACAAAAAGAATAAAATATCTAGGAATAAACCTACCTAAGGAGACAAAAGACCTGTATGCAGAAAATTATAAGACACTGATGAAAGAAATTAAAGATGATACAAATAGATGGAGAGATATACCATGTTCTTGGATTGGAAGAATCAACATTGTGAAAATGACTCTACTACCCAAAGCAATCTATAGATTCAATGCAATCCCTATCAAACTACCACTGGCATTTTTCACAGAACTAGAACAAAAAATTTCACAATTTGTATGGAAACACAAAAGACCCCGATTAGCCAAAGCAATCTTGAGAACGAAAAATGGAGCTGGAGGAATCAGACTCCCTGACTTCAGACTATACTACAAAGCTACAGTAATCAAGACAGTATGGTACTGGCACAAAAACAGAAAGATAGATCAATGGAACAGGATAGAAAGCCCAGAGATAAACTCACGCACATATGGACACCTTATCTTTGATAAAGGTGGCAGGAATGTACAGTGGAGAAAGGACAGCCTCTTCAATAAGTGATGCTGGGGAAAATGGACAGATACATGTAAAAGTATGAGATTAGATCACTCCCTAACACCATACACAAAAATAAGCTCAAAATGGATTACAGACCTAAATGTAAGGGCAGACACTATCAAACTCTTAGAGGAAAACATAGGCAGAACACTCTGTGACATAAATCACAGCAAGATCCTTTCTGACCCACCTCCTAGAGAAATGGAAATAAAAACAAAAATAAACAAATGGGACCTAATGAAACTTCAAAGCTTTTGCACAGCAAAGGAAACCATAAACTAGACCAAAAGACAACCCTCAGAATGGGAGAAAATATTTGCAAATGAAGCAACTGACAAAGGATTAATCTCCAAAATTTACAAGCAGCTCAATAACAAAAAAACAAACAACCCAATCCCAAAACGGGCAGAAGACCTAAATAGACATTTCTCCAAAGAAGATATACAGACTGCCAACAAACACATGAAAGAATGCTCAACATCATTAATCATTAGAGAAATGCAAAGCAAAACTACAATGAGATATCATCTCACACCTGTCAGAATGGCCATCATCAAAAAATCTAGAAACAATAAATGCTGGAGGGGGTTTGGAGAAAAGGGAACATTCTTGCACTGCTGGTGGGAATGTGAGTTGGTACAGCCACTATGGAGAACAGTATGGAGGTTCCTTAAAAAACTACAAATAGAACTACCATATGACCCAGCAATCCCACTACTGGGCATATACCCTGAGAAAACCATAATTCAAAAAGAGTCATGTACCAAAATGTTCATTGCAGCTCTATTTACAATAGCCTGGAGATGGAAACAACCTAAGTGTCCATCATCAGATGAATGGATAAAGAAGATGTGGCATATATATACAATGGAATATTACTCAGCCATAAAAGGAAACAAAATTGAGCTATTTGTAATGAGGTGGATAGACCTAGAGTCTGTCATACAGAGTGAAGTAAGTCAGAAAGAGAAAGACAAATACCATAGGCTAACACATATATATGGAATTTAAGAAAAAAAAATTGTCATGAAGAACCTAGGGGTAAGACAGGAATAAAGACACAGCCGTACTAGAGAATGGACTTAAGGATATGGGGAGGGGGAAGGGTAAGCTGGGACAAAGTGAGAGAGTGGCATGGACATATATACGCTACCAAACGTAAAATAGATAGCTAGTGGGAAGCAGCCGCATAGCACAGGGAGATCAACTCGGTGCTTTGTGACCACCTGGAGGGGTGGGATAGGGAGGGTGGGAGGGAGGGAGATGCAAGAGGGAAGAGATATTGGAACATATGTATATGTATAACAGATTCACTTTGTTATAAAGCAGAAACTAACACACCATTGTAAAGCAATTATGCTCCAATAAAGATGTAAAAAAAAAAATGATGAATGCCCTGTTCAAGTCTGTTAATTGCCAGGCATCTCTTCACAATGGACATCAAGTGGAAAGACAGTAGTATGGGTCCTGATCCTTCTTTGCTCAACTGTCTGTTGTAAACGGGCAGGAACCCACCTGTGATTAGCTGAACATGGTAAACATGCACAAAGTTTGATTACGCAAATGAATGAGTAGTGGCTGATTTTACACTGGGTGATGTGCACTTTTTGCTTCTGTTTTATGAAGGAATGTCAAGCTCGATTTCTCAAGGACCGTAAGGTCTTCAGTCTGGTCTGCTGCAAGTGTGCTGTAGGAACCCCCACCTTAGCCAGAGGGAGCCCCTCCTCACTCTGTATGGCCCACTTCTCTCTTCCATCCTTTGCCTCCCCTGTTCCCCCAGCCCCGAATCTCAACCATTCGAACCTTAATCTCTAAAGGTTACTCATTTTCTGCTTCAAGTTCACATTTTCTTTCCCCTGAGATTTGCATAGACATTTTCCTTTTCTTGTTTGGGCTGTAACTCATGTCATCCTCCACTGAACTCCCAAATGTGTCATCACCGTGCTGGGCATTTTGTGCACGTGACTTCTTTCAGGTGAAATGAGACATGTGGGCAGCTCACGGGGGTGTACATGTGGAAGCTGTGGGGCATGTGCTGGGGGAATTGGAGAGAGAGCAGGAGATCCTGTGGGTCTCTGATGGACACTTTGGGCAGGGCCTCAAAATGTTGGAAGGATGCGGACCTGTGAGGGAACAGCGTGAAGCAAGGGAGCGGGGGGGCGGCCTGTCCAGGTGTGGAGAGCAGCAGGTGTGGCCACAGGAGGAGAGGAGAGAAGCCCATGGGGGCCGGAGTTTGAACGTAAAGCCACATGGATGCTTTCTGCTGGATGGGGGAATTTCAGTGTTCACCTCCTAGAGTAAGAGGTCCAATCTTTCTTTTGAAACACAGGGGTAATGAGAAAAGTGTCATTTGTGGAACCACATGTGTTCAGGTTTGTTGACTGTTTATTAGCTGAGGGATGTTGGATAAATTCACTCATCTTATTTCCACCCCCAGGTCTTCCGGGTCTTCTGGGGTGAGATGGAGGTAGGAACACGCATTTCACGGGGTGACATGTGCGTGAAATGGGACGGCACAGACTGGTGCCAACAGGATGCCCAGTAAATCTCTCTGCCCAGCCTGGCCTATGTCCCCAGGCTGTGCTGCCTGATACCGAATTGCAGTGAAGAAAGAATGCGAGGTTTAGCCCAGATAAGCCAGTATAGGGTGAGCAGATGTCACTTTTGAGGTTTTTTAACTGAGTGGAACTTTTGATGCAGGAAAACAAGGTAAAAATTTCCCAAGGGGTTTCTACAAGATTTCCAGCACTTCCTAAATTAGCCCCAACCAGTAAAACCACGAGCGAAGACCTCCTGGCAGGGCCCGCACGGCCATTTCCAGTCCCAACCGAAAGCAGGAAGCCTTGAGACAAGTCATAACTCAACTCTTCAGTTGGCTTCCAAAATTATCCACGTTCAGATCCCTGGGCATTTATGCCAAAGATCAGGAGGTATTCTGATTTTATCTGTTCCAGATTATCGACTTGTTTTTGACCAAACCAATTGCAGATGCACTTCTAGCTACTGGAAATATTTTTACATCTTCCTCATTACTGACACAGGCTAAGCACGGATCTCTCCCCGATGAGCAGTTCCCTGCAGCTGGCAGGAGCCCCTCTAAGCCGGAGCTCGTGTGCTGTGAACCTGGGAAGGGGATGAAAGAAAACCCTGCCCTTTGGATTCAGATCCCCTGAGTGCCATTCCCTGCCTCGTCACTTATTCGCTGGGTGACCTTAAACAAACTGTTTAAATTTGCTGTCTTGGCTTCCTATTCTATAAAACAAAGAAGCTCCACATCCATTAGGACAACTACTATCAAAAAAGAAAGTGTTGGCAAGGAGGTGGAGGATGTAGAGAGATTGGAAACTTTTCACTGCTGGTGGGGATGTAAAATGGTGCAGTCACTGTGGGAAACAGTACAGCAGTTCCTCACAAAATTGAACAGACAATCAATCAGGACTAACCATGCCTGGATATATTCTCCAAAGAATTGGAAGGACTGTCTCAAAAATTATTTGTATACCATGTTCATAGCAGCATTATTCACAATAGCCAAAAGGTAGAAACAACCCAAGTGATGGATGAATAGATAAACAAATGTGGTATGTGTGTATATATATATATATACACAACAAAATATATTCAGCCTTAAAAAGGAAGGAAATTCTGACACATGCTACAACATGGATGGACTTTGAGGACGTTATGCTCAGTGAAGTGTCTGTTGCAAAAAGACAAATACTGTAAGGTTACATCATATGAAGCACTTAGTGAAATCCATAGAGACAGAAAGGAGAATTGGGGGAGCCAGGGGCTGTGGGAAGGATAAGGGATGGGGCATCGGTGTTTAATGGGGACAAAGTTTCAGTTTCGATGAAAGTCCTGGAGACAACGGTGGTGATGGTTGCACAACAATGTGAATGTACTTCATGCCATGGAAGTGTACATAGTAGGGCAGTTCCTTAAAAAACTAAAAATAGAGCTACCATATGATTCTGCAATCCTACTTCTCGGCATATATCCATAGAAAACTATAATTCAAAAAGATACATGCACCCCAATGTTCATAGCAGCACTATTTACAATAGCCAAGACATGGAAACTACCTAATATCCATCAACAGAAGAATGGGTAAAGAAGATGTGGTACATATAGACAATGGAATATTACCCAGCCATAAAAAAGAACGAAATAATGCCATTTGCAGCAACATGGATGGACCTGGAGATTATCATACTAAGTGAAGTAAGTCAGAAAGAGAAAGACAAATACCATATGATATCATTTATATGTGGGATCTAAAAATAAATACAGATGAACTTATTTATGAAACAGAAACAGACTCACAGACATAGGAAACAA
The DNA here is from genome assembly GCF_949987515.2 of Delphinus delphis. Lineage (NCBI taxonomy): Eukaryota > Metazoa > Chordata > Mammalia > Artiodactyla > Delphinidae > Delphinus > Delphinus delphis. Next base: position 3,718,376 of record NC_082691.1, read on the forward strand.
ACTTATGGTTACCAAAGGGAAGGGAGAAGAAGGGATAAATTAGGAGTTGGGATTACCAGATACACACTACTATATATGAAATAGATAAACTACAAGCTCCTACTGTATACCACAGGGAACTATACTCAATATTTTGTAATAACCCATAAGGGAAAAGAATCTGAAAAAACTGTATAACTGAATCACTCTCCTATAACCCTGAAACAAACATGACACTATCAATCAACTATACTTCAAAAAAATAAAAAATAAAAGAAGTTTTAAAAATGTTAAATAGTAATTTCATGTTATATGTATGTTAACACAACATTTTTAAATGGAGAAGCTCCTTTTTTCATGAACGGTGTTTAGTCATTACGGTTCTTCTTTATCAGAAATCCTGTCCTAATTCATGCTTAGATTCCAGGCAAAGCACACACATCCGTACAGGTGGTCACAGGACGTGCTGCCTGCTGACTTGGCAGATTTCAGCGCATGGAAAGCTCTGGCTCTGTCTTTAGGGCAAGGACCTTTCCCGGCAGGGGTTCGGCTGTAGTGGTCCAGTGCCCGATGGTCCTTCCAGCCTCTGGACACTTGGACATGCAGTTTTCTGGCTTCTCTGTGAGGAAAACTCAGGCCTGGAGCCCAGATGGTGATGCCAGGACAGTCTGGCCTCCTCCCTTTTCCTCAGCTATATTCCTGTATTGTGCTATTCTCTCTCTCTTTCTTCTTCTGCTCTTCTTGGCTTTACATGAATGATTCTCCCTCCTGCAATTCTTTGATCAAAGATCAACAAGCCAGGTGGGAATGTCTCCATCTTTATCAAATAGATTTAGTTAAGGGCTTCCCTGGTGGCGCAGTCGTTGAGAGTCCGCTTGCTGATGCAGGGGACGCGGGTTCGTGCCCCGATCCCGGAGGATCCCACATGCCGCGGAGCGGCTGGGCCCGTGAGCCATGGCTGCTGAGCCTACGTGTCCGGAGTCTGTGCTCTGCAACGGGAGAGGCCACAGCAGCGAGAGGCCCGCGTACTGCAAAAAAAAGCAAAAACAAAAAAAAACAATAGATTTAGTTAAGATGGAGGGAGTAGAACGACTGGGTAGCCGTGGTGCCAAAGGAGGAAAGGGCTGTCCCGGGAGAGGAAACACCCTTTTGAGTAATGACTTGAGATTATAGACCTGCCAGAGCACTGATCCTAAGTCAATGACTCCGTTTCTCTTTGGAAAATGTTCATTAAATCCTTCTGAGACTGGCAGAGAGTAATAGACATTTAGAAAACTGTGGACATGTTTCGTTATGTCACTTTGGGGAACGGGATGAAATCAAGTGACATATGTTTTCTTTGAATTATCAGATAATTCCTCCACTCCAGTTCATCTTCCATGAGCCTTTTCATTTTCTACCTTCTTAGGAAGCCTTTGCATGGTAACTCTGCATAGTCACAAGCCATTATGTCATTTGTTTCTGGGGCAGAGATGATCCAGCTTCCTGCAAGTACTTTGGAACATGGTTGCCAGTATTTCCCTCCTCTGAAGGGGTGGGCATGGCAGTGCCACTGATGCTGTAAGAACCCTGGGGTCGGCGTGAACCCCAGTGACCCCCTCCTGCATTCCCACCTGTGTCGTCTTTTCCCCCCTTGCAGCGGGCAGGCGTGCTTGTGTGATCCACAGCATAAAGTAAAGGTTTGGGGCTTCTGAGGTTAAGGCATGGAAGGCTCTGACTTCCCTCCCTCACTCCTTCTGCCCTCTGCCTCCCCGACCCTGTGATGGATCGAATCCTCCCGCCACTAGCCTCGTGCTTAGACGTGGATGCTTCAACCTCTTCCAATGACTGCATCCCTGGCCAACAATTCACTGCAATTTTAAACCTCCCTCAGATTTCTTTAAGTTGCTAAATTTGGGGACAACGTTTTACCCAGCAGCAGATGAGTAGTACCAACACCATCAGCGTTTTCTGCCCTCACATCTCAGGTTGTGCAGTTTCTTGCAGAAGAGCAGCAGTGTGGGTCACAATGATGAGAGTTTTGGACTCACAATAGTTTTTAGTTCCCATTCAGTAAAGCCAACAGGAGCCCAAGCCTATCCCTTTTCCTCTGGTGTCCTGGAGGTTCCTGTTGCTTCCCTTGGCTCCCCAGTGGCCTCTGTCCTGTGACCAGATGAGTTGAGATTGTGCTACAGACCCAGATGGGAGCCTCTGTTTCCAGCACCTGACATGCTGTCTGACAGGTGAGTGAAACGGGGCGAGCGTGGCCTGTGGGCCACATAGACATGATGCAAACATTAGTTCTGCCACTTAATGGCTTTGCACCATCTCTGGGAGGCTGTTTCCTTATCTGTAAAATGGACAAATAAGAACCTTGCAGGGTCGTCATGAGGCTGCAACAAGATGATGCAGGGAGTCTCCGGGGTGAAGAACGTGGTGTTGTGATTTACTGATGCATAACCAACTACCCCAAAACTCAGTGGCTTCCAACACCGATGAGTAAGATCCCCGAGGGCTGCGAGGACAGGCTGCAGCTCTGGCCGACTGGCCTCAGCTCACCCACGCAGCTCCATTCAGCTTCAAGGTCAGCGGGGCTGAGGTCACATGTTGGGCAGTTGATCTTGGCCTCTGTTCTTCTCACGTGACCGCTCAGTCTCCAGAAGACAACACAGGTGTCCCTACTCGGTGGTCTCAGGACAGAGTTTCAAGAGATCAAAGCAAAACCAGTGGATCTCCCAAGGTTTAGACCCTGAACTTGCACAATCCCATTTCCATTCATTTATTAATCAGTTATACCAATACAAGTCACAGCTCCAGATGGCAGGGGTGGGAAATCCACACCAGTTCTGGATGGAAGAGCACAAAATCACATTGTCATGGGACACACGTGCACTTTGGAAAGAATCTCTGCCCGTATTCTGCAAGCTACCACGAACGGGTAGGAATCTGTATCTGTAAGATTCGTTGCCTCCACGGTTCCCAGAGCAGCCATTAGAATAAAGTTCTGGAGCCTGGATGACCTCAGTTTTCTTCCGCACTTGGAAGAGTTCTCTGTGTGGCCTCAGGACAGTTACTCAGCCCGTCTAAGTTTTACTTTCTTTACCTGCATTTTTTTTTCATGCCTCCACTTTCTTCAACCCTTGTACTTTCACCTTTAATGCTATTGTCACACTCAGTCTTCAAAAGTTAAAACAGAAGAGACAGGAATGGTGATGCCCACAAACACTTCCTGAACCTCGGGCGCAGGTCCCCACAAGTGTCCCCCTCAGCGTCAGCAGGGCCCCGTGTGCGCAGTCCCCTCCGAACCACATGTGATCGCTCCAGGTGCACCACCTGCCTAGACCCAAGGGAGCAGGGTGACGAACTTCTTTCCATCTTTCGTTTCCTCTGTCTCAACCTGTAGCATCATTCCTGCTGCTTTTATGGTAAGGGGGGAAACGTCCATCAAGGAGAAGCAAGTCCGGATACAAGAACCAGAGCGACAGAATAGGAGAGCAGGGGTCTTATCGCCTGTTTCTGTTGTATCTCACTTCCTAACGCTCAAGAGAAGAAAATGACCCATTCATTATCCCTGGACTTGAGCAATCCAGAAGCACCCTCCTCTCCTCCCTGGGGATGAGGGAGGTGGATGGAAAACTCAGGAGGACCTGGGAGCATTCCTGTGCTGGAGGCCGCCTCCCAAGGATGGGGCAGAGCACCTTTTCATTCATTCAACAAACACGGAGCGCCTATGGCAGCCCGGATGCTGCCTTATGCACAGACAACCCTGTCCGGGAGGAGCCCCCAACTCCGCTTTTACCATCCTCTCGAGGAGCATCGGACAGCCTGCCTTGCGATGCATGTAGTTGTCTGCTCATCTCCCGCAGGACAGAGACCACCCAGGGCTCACTGTGCCTTCTTCCCCGGTGTCCCCAGGGAGTGCGCAAGGGACCCCAGCCTAGCACCCCCCTGCTCCAGCTCACAGCTTATTTCAGATCCTCAAAGAGGCCCCTCTCCCTCCTGTCCTGGAAACTTTGAGCCTCTTAGCCTTCTGTCAGGGGGTGTTCCTCTCCCCCTCGTGACCGAGCTGACTCTCCTCCATCCTTCAGCTTTCTGGACAGAGGTCCCTTCCTCAGGGGAGAGTGGCAGAGCCCAGGCCAGGTGAGTTCCTTTGCTCTCCCGTCATGTGTGAGGTAGCGTTCTCCGAGTAAGCGCACACTCATCGTGTGATATTTTGGTTACCCTTCACCTCTGTCTTTGAGAACAGAAACTGTGGAGGTTTCATCTCAGTGTCTTACCCCTGCCCCTGGCATGGCCCTTGGCAGTGGACTCTCAATTATTATCTGATGAATAAGTGAATGAATGAACGAACCTCCCTTGGTGGTCTTCAGAGATAACCCCTGAGCCTGCAGGTGACCAAGCAGGGTCCCAGGCCAAGCCCGCACCTGGGAGCAGGGTCCTTCCCAAGAGGGTGGGCTCACCTTCATCTCCTCCTCTTTCACGTCCTCAACCTGGAGCCTCGTGTCTTCACCTCTGTTCTGAGAGTCCCTCCTGTTATTTCTCCAAGAAAGACTGGGAGATACTCCTGTGAGCCTTCTGCTGGCCACTCAGACACCCCAAACCCCAGACCCAGGTCCCATCCACGCCTTGTTACAATTCAGAGACAGAGAAGATGGAAAAGGCTTAGCATAACACACAATTCTAAGTCGGGATTCTTGGGCATCTTCAAAGGCCACCAGGTCGCGAGGCGCTGGTGAGGACACAGGAGCATCAGGAAAGCTGTGTCAGAGGCAGGAGTGTGTCCGGGTAAAGAGGCATCCCCGCCCAGCAGACGCAGGCAGGAGTGTGTCCGGGTAAAGAGGCGTCCCCGCCCAGCAGATGCACAGACACAGCTTCCCACTGGCTGCTTGTCTGGACGGCCTGCCCAGGCTGCCGGCACGGCCTGGCTCTTAGCGGAACTTGATCCCATGTTCGAGGGGCCAGGTCATCGCTGCAAGGACCAGGACACACAGTTACCATCCGCTGGGATACTGGTCCCGGTGAGGAGATGCTGACAGAACCCCAGAGGGGAGCAGCTGGTGGTCAGATCTTCCTTGTTTCATAAACGATTAGAGTCACAAGGAAACGTAAACCAGCCAGAATGTGGCTGGTCGGGCCTGGCATCTTTTTTTTTTTTTTTTTTTAACATCTTTATTGGAGTATAATTGCTTTACAATGGTGTGTTAGTTTCTGCTTTATAACAAAGTGAATCAGTTATACATATACATATGTTCCCATATCTCCTCCCTCTTGCGTCTCCCTCCCTCCCACCCTCCTTGTCCCACCCGCTAGGTGGTCACAAAGCACCGAGCTGATCTCCCTGTGCTATGCAGCTGCTTCCCACTAGCTATCTGTTTTACATTTGGTAGTGTATATATGTCCATGCCACTCTCTCACTTTGTCACAGCTTCCCCGTCCCCTTCCCCGTGTCCTCAAGTCCATTTTCTAGTAGGTCTGCATCTTTATTCCCATCCTGCCCCTAGGTTCTTCATGACCTTTTTTTTAGATTCCATATATATGTGTTAGCATACGGTACTTGTTTTCCTCTTTCTGACTTACTTCACTCTGTATAACAGACTCTAGGTCCATCCACCTCACTACAAATAACTCAATTTCATTCCTTTTTATGGCTGAGCAATATTCCATTGTATATATGTGCCACATCTTCTTTATCCATTCATCTGTTGATGGACACTTAGGTTGCTTCCATGTCCTGGCTATTGTAAATACTGGGCATATACCCTGAGAAAACCAGAACTCAAAACGAGTCATGTACCAAAGGGCCTGGCATCTTAACAGACATTTTTAAATGGCTCTGTTTTGGCCTAAGTGCAATCAGTGCAGCCGAAGGCCTGGAGCTGAGGTCAGGGCAGACCACACTGCCACTCCTGGAGGTCTCTAGGCACGGACAGCCGGACAGGTGCTGCTGGCGCCTTGAAATCTAGGCTGCTCCTCCCACGGGAGCTGTCTTTGTGAGAAGCGCATGTCTGGGTCACAGTGGGAAGTGGGAGAGAAAAAAGTACAGGAAGGAAATCCTCTCTCTCTCCCGCTAGAGGAATCCTTCCTTCCCTAGGACTGGGGAAGGATCTGGAATTGCACCAACCTAAAGATCAGAAATGTCTTTCGTAGCAGAACCTGCAGGTGGGGTACCTGGCCAGCAGGTGGCAGTAGTGATAGGTCCTGGCACCCACCAATCAGAATGGGCTCCCAGCTCTGGGTGAGAAACAGGCCAACTCTGTGGGTAACACCCCTGTCTCCCAGTCAGCTGGGCAACAATTCAGCATCTTCTCTCTTGGGCAGGGGCTGTCACTCTGCCACCTCAGCTCCTGGTACCGCATTTGGGGTGCAGGACCCACCCTGCAGTCGGCTAGGCCGGGGGTCTGCAGGGGCTGCCCTCTGCCCTCCCCCAGGCTAGGAGGGAGGTGATTCCAGGGGGAGGAGCGGCCTGTTCCCGAAGCCAAGGGGCGGGGTCCTGCAGCCTGAGGTTGTGCAGGTGGGAGGAGGGACGTCTAATAAAACGCGGTGGGGGGGCAGCTGAGTCCTTCCCTCCCGGGGCCGGACAACAGCAGAGTCCATCTGTGTAACCGGTCACCTGGGCTGGGAATCCCTCCTGGAATGAGCATCTGCACCACGACTTCAGGTGGGGAGGGCACAGCAGAGGGGGTGGGCCTGGGGGAGTCCGCCCACCCTGCCAACCCCCAAGTCTAAGCTGGGGTCCCTGCAGGCCCCACAGCGTCCTCTGTCATCTTTCTTCCCTCACATCAGCGTCACTGGCATCACCACATAACTTGTCTGTCTGTCCCCTGGATGACGCTGGGCAGTCTGGAAACTGCTAGAAAGATGCTTCTGTGCTTGTGTCTCCATGTGTCTCAGTGTCCACACACAGCGGGTGCTCAGGAGATGTGCAGCGTCAGGCGAGGGACAGAGTGGTCCAGTGCAGGCGGGGGTGATGGTGCCCTCCCGGCGGCTGCACCGAGGCGGAAGGCATGAGGGGAGAGGGGGAGCCCTCCTGTACACCTTGCAGGCGGCCCCATGGCTTGTTTTGCCCACAATGGTCGGGAGGACGTCCAGAGCTAAGGAGGGAGGCCTGGGCACAAGCCCGGGGGGCTCAGGGGAAGCCGACATTGGAAAAGTGATGTGTTGGTTGTCACCTCAAACTCAGCCACTCAGCTGAGTGGGCTAAGGGCTGGGGTACAGGTGGGGGCCCAGGGACCACGTCTCCTATGGGGAGCTCAGCCTACAGCCAGAGAAGCAGGTAGAGATAAAGTCAATGTAGTTATTTCCCCCCCCAGTGAACCCTGGTAGAGGTTGGGGGGGGCGGTGGCCAGGGTATCCTCCTTGAGGAAGGGACTTGAATAAGACCTGAGCCTTGGAGCCCCCATTCCAGTCACGAGGGGAGCAGCAGGGCTGGGGAGGATACGCAGTCAGCAGACACCTCCAGGGGGACGTCCAGGCCAGGAAAGGAGGCGGGTCTTCCTCTGAGAACGAGGAAGGGGTTTGTAGGTGGGGCTGACAGAGTCCAGTGGTGGGTACAGCTGTCTCTCTGGTTTCTGTGTGAAAAAAAGATTAGAGGGAAAGCATACATGTGAGGCCATAGCCCTGGACCAGGGAGGTGGGGCAGGAGTTTGCAGACAGGGTGAGGAGAAGCGTGTAGGTGCGGGGTGTGGTCAGAAGTGAAGGTGAAGCTGTGAAAGCCTGCTGATGGAGCAGGTGTGTCAGAGAGAAAGGGGGACAGTGAAAAGGGAGCTGGATGAAATGTCCTTGAAAGATTGACCGTGTGACGTTGAGGCCACGCGGCTGGAGACGGTGGTGTGACGTCGTGAGGTTTCTGGCGAAAGCCACCTTTCAGTTGATGGAGGATTGAGTGGGAGTACCGATGCTCACTTGGGTACCAAATAATGGATGTGATGATAGACGCTCACTTGGGTACCGAATAATGGATGGGAGGTTGGACGCTCACTCGGGTACCGAATAATGGGTGGGGACTTGGATGCTCACTCAGGGGCTACCTGGCGCCTCTCCTGCTGGTGCCCATGGCAGGCCCACACTGCCTGGCCATTGGTCCTGCCCTTGGTCCTCATCACAGACCCACACTCCTCCCCAGGCTGGCCTCTTGGTCCAGTTCATTTGCCATAAGAAGCCCTGCTTTCCCCATTGCCCGCCGCCTTTCTCCAGCTTGCCTGTGTTCTTCTGTTTCTTTATGTTCTTAGCACTGATTTGAGAGAGGCCTCCGCCTCTTTATTAGCTGCAAAGAGCATCCACATGTCCGGAGCGCTTTCTGACAACAGCAGATGGAATGAGGCCATCGCTGAAATCATAAAACGGTCTTGTCTGATCAGAAATTGTTCTCTCTTCTTTCTTCAAGAAGAGAGACATGGCATGAAGGACAGAAGCCACTTCCGTTAAGAGACCCCAGACTTTCATCGTGGTACCGTACCATGGCTGAGGTGTCCCACTTCGACGGACAATGGACAGAACTTATTTTATGTTTCTCTGAAGAAACCGTCCTCCTCAAGTGTGAGGGTCTATTTTTCAGGAATAAACTATTTTCCAACATTTTCACAGAACCTTAGAAAGGCTTTAAAACAGAAAACTAAGGTGGCTTCCTGCCAAGGGGAGAAAATAAATCCATGGAGCCAGATCTTTGTTTTCGTCACAAAAATTTGTTTTCAAAGGCATAATAGGTTGTTGCTTTTTTGGATGTCAGCACTAATTTGAGTATTATAAACTAATAGGCAGGTATTTCTCAAATGAGAAAACTGAAGTGTTTGTCCAAGAGCACACGGCTTTCCAGGGGTGGATTTCAGGCTGGGGGAGGCGGGTATTTCCCACCCGACACATGTGACAGCCAGTATGGAATCTCGAAGCAGGCAGAAGAGCCATGGGGCAATGGGCACATTCACAACGCCTGCTGGAAAGAATGTTTTCCTTCAGAAGACATAGACTTTGAAAATCTTTACTGCGAAGTCTGATGGCTGTAGCTTTATGTCTTTTCAGTGAGACCACAGGACAGGCCAGCAGCCTCAGGACTCAAACAGAAGCATCCCTTTGCTGGGAAAGTCATGGCCACATGTGGGACCCCCAGCGCCGTGTGCCTGGCTGGGGTTAGCAGGTCACTGGACCCGCCAGGGACGCCACAGAATCTCCTGTCCCTCCCTGCCCTGTCCCTGCCCGGAGTCTGCTGGCTGGACTTTCTCCTCTGCGGTTCCTTCGAGCGTAACTCAGACAATGCCACACCTTAGCCCCCCTGCCACCCCTACAGACCCTACAGACTCTTTCCCTTCCCGGAAGGAGGTCGGAGATGGAGGAGACTTCAACACAGCCAGCCCACTCGTGCTTCTTCAGATTCGGACGTGAGGCCTGGGATGCAACCTGAGTTGCGGCCTGGGTGCTGCCCTCTTGTTAACGGGAGACGCTACCCAAAATACCTCCATCTGTCACACTGGACATCGAAGCAGCAGGGAATGAAATGATTCTCCAGAGAGCAGAGGAGGTTGGTCCAGAGACCTTGTCTGCATTCCAGCAGCTCTGCTGGGAGGAGCATCGCAGTCTGCCCTTACAGGGCTCTTGCTCTGGGCAGTTACCTTATTTCTCTTCCACGGTGCCCTGGGAAATAAATACTGTCTGGGTAATGCTTTCACAGGTGGAAACCAACACCCAGAGACGTTACCTGCCCTAAGTCACACAGAACACGCTGGAGCTGGGGTCAGGGGCTTTGGGCCTCCAGACCACATATTCCTAACCTTGTCCTTCTGCTGAACCATGTGGAATGTTCCCTGAACCCCTGCTAGGCATTGCACCAGCCACTGGGTTACTGAGTTAGCAGGTGGCGTCTGTGGCTTTCGCTGGACTCGCCCACCAGCGAGTGATTTCACTGGGTCAAATGGGAGTGTGTGCAAACCGACTGGGGAACTTCGCAAATCTCTCCTTATCTGGGCGGTCTCTGCTGTGCAATAACCACGTGCCCAGCACAGGCCCGGAGGACAATCGATGGCTTCGCTGAGCAGCCCTTGTGCAACCGGCCGCATCCAGAGCCCTCTTACCCAAGACCACGGCCGAGGGCGGAGTGTCAGAGCTGGAAGGCCGTGGGGCCTCGGCCTGGGTGCGGGAGGCACTGGATGGAGACAGGAGTTCCCCTCTCTTCCTGCTGCCCTCATGGGTGGGCTGGGCGTGGTCAGCCCCGGGCCTCGGTTTCTCCTCTTTAACGTGTCATGATAAATGCCTGACTATCGTCCTTCATAAGGCAGTATCAAATGAGCGGAGGTTACTCAACAGACGCAAAAGGATGGAATCTTACTCGTACCAGCGTGTCTGTCTGTCTCTCTGGGTCACAACTACAAAATGTGGGGCACCACAGCCCTGGGGGGCCAGAGCCAGGTGCCCGCTGCCCGTGGGCATCAGGGTCACCTCCCACCTCTTCATCTTCTCAGTTTCGTTTCGCGCCATCCATCCCTTTTGTCCCCCTGAGGCCACTTGTAATCTCATATTTTGTGTCCTTAGAAAGGGTGAGCACGTATTATAATAAATACCTCTTGAGACTTAGGTTTCGAGTATTGGTAGCATCTTTTTGGTGAAAGGAAAATGACAATACCCACATCACAGGGTGCGGTGGAGAGCCAGTAACGTTGTGGATCAGAAAAAACATTGTAAAGGAGCAGACGCATTGATGAATTGGACGAATTGCATTTCGCCACAAAAGTTTTTAAAAGTTGATCTGTTTGCTATTTTTTAGGTGCTAGTCATGTTTTGGGGAATCGACACAGTTTAATAGTTTTTAATATAAAAATCTCTATTTCATAGTATTAAATCTCTATCTCACAGTATTAAATCATGACTTGTTTTAATGTTTATCAAAGAAAATTGCAAACATAAACTGCAATGTCTGATTAAGGATGAGTAGAATTAATACAATGAATAATTATGATTGCACAGCTTCTGTGAGTGACATAAGGGGTGCCCATCAGGTATGTGGGATGAAAAAGCAGTGAGCTCTCTGCCAAGTTGCGGGGGGACTTGAATGTGCTCATTCCCTCCACACCCCACGTGTCTGCCTGTATCGTGTAGTCGTGAGGGCTCTTGGCTAGTACAGTCAAATGTGTACCCGTGGGCTGAAAAACACCATGCCGTCCTTTCTTTCATTCATTCGTGTGATAGCCGTCACTAAATACCTGACAAGTGGCAAACACCGTGCTTGATACTGCAGGTTTTCGTAAATGACTCAGCACAGGTCCTGCACTCACAGCCTGTCTGACGTGGAAAGCTGGGTCTCTACGCGGCCACAGCAATCACATTGATGCGCATGGCAGCCCCTAAGAGGGAGGGGAGCCACTGAGATCAGAGCCGGGTCATTTTTCCTGCTTTCCTCTTCCAGGGTCCTCACTGGCAGGAGCCTTCACTCTGGGGCAGTCGTGGCCCAAGGCAGCTACACAAAAGGAGAGACGTGAGGTCAGCCAGGTGTGTTCTGACCCCATTCAGAGGTCCCGCAGCTGAGCACAGAAGCTGGCTGGCGCCAGGAAGCGTCCACCGATGCACACGTTCTGGGTTCCAAGGGACTGTGAGACCCGTCACTTGCACTCCCAGGGCCTGGGTCGTCTCCCAGGCTGTGGAAAGTGGAGTCGGGCCAGCAAGGCCATTTGCCACCCTTAGGGTAAATGCCCAGGGCCCAGCAGTCAGCAGTGCCTGTCCCCGCCTTCCTGTGTCCCCTCCTCACCCAGGCCTGCCCTCCTGCTGCCCTGTCGTTGGTCCTGCATCGTAGGATACCCCAGGCCACAGTTCACACTGGACGCATTTTCACATTCTTGGTCCTGGTTAGGTTTCATTCAGGATGTGGGAGGAGAGGCGGGCAGAGGTGACCAGGTCAGGGAGACACGGCTCCGTCTCTGAGTCCACGATATATTGGGTGAGGAATGCAGATGCACCAGGAGATGGTACCAGTAAAACGAGGAAGTGTGCTGATGGGGCGTCCGGCATCAGGGGGACTGGGCTGAAGAGCTGGGCGGAGAGGTCGGGGTGGAGACTTTGGTGGGGGCCCCCCCACTCAGAGGGAGGTTGAGGCAGGGGGATCCCTGTGCCCTTCCAAGGGGGGCAGACGGGCCAGACCAGGGCACAGGGTGATGATGCCAGGCCCCCCACCCCCGGCAAATAGCACCGAGGTAGGCAAGTGTCTCAGGCGAACCCCTTGCTAAGTTCTTCCAACCTCAGTCCAGCTGCTTCCCTGGGTGCTGAGAGCAGGAGGGCCTCTGTGCGGTCATCGGACAGGCTCAGGCCACCAGGGCTCGGCCGGGCCGGGACTCTGGGCCAGACTGGAGGCAGCAGCATGATGCACAGGGTGGCGGGCAAAAGGCAGGGGAGGGGAAGGGGTGCCGGGCAGGCAGAGGACCGGGAGAATCTATCTGGCGGAGGCGGGGGGGGACAAGTTCTGCACTGGGCTCCCCTCGTCCTCCCCCTCCTTCCTTCCCCCCCATCCCCCGCTCCTGGGTTCCAGAACAGCACTTATCTCTAAATCAGGCACGCACGCGGCCAGGATGCGTATCTTCAGGGGGCCTCCAGAGAGTTGGAAACCACATCCGTACCTTGGCTTCTACACGAGAGGAACTGCCCCGAGCTGGAGAGCCCCTGGGCTCCACCAGCTGCCTCTGCTTCCTCCCAACAGCCTCCCCTCTGCCCACTGGGATGGGGTCTCCTCCCCACTGGAGAGCGCGGCCGGCTGCTATTCTTGGCTTTTCCACATGCGCATGCTCTGCCTTCACATCCCTGCTCCCCTGCGCTCAGAGCCCACACACACCAGCACCCGCCTCCGCGCGCACACACACAGCAGCACCGGGCCTGTCCCGGCCCTGTGGTCACACAGCGTATGGTGGCGCTTGGGGCTGGAAGGTGCTTGAAAACGGGCCTTGGCCCCAGCCCCGGTGTTGGCGGAGAGGTGCTGGCTTCACCTGGGCAGGGGCGGGGGGGGGGGGGGGGGGATGGGGGCAACTCCCCAGGCCCCTCCCACTGAATCTTGCTCCCGTCCGTCCCCCTTCCCAGCATGCACTTCTGTGGATCCCTCACAGGAGCTGCCTTTGCTTTGCTGGCATTGAGCCCAGAAAGGACAGGAGCGTGAGGTCAGATCCCAGGGTCTGGGGGGATGCGGCCTCCGTTTCCCCATCTGTAAAGCAGGGAGCAGTACGAGGCTTGGCAGGTGAGATTCTGAAATGATCGCTTTGCCTGGCTCAGAGCTGCCCTTCCATCAACACGAGTCACTTTCATTGCCTGGGCTGGGGGAGGGGACGCAGCTGCTCACCTCTGACCTTCAGGAGGCAGGTCAGGCCCGTCCCACTGAGGCCTAAGGTTCCCCGGGGGAAGGAGACCCACAGATCACAGGCAGGCCGGGCCCAGCAGCTTGGAAGTGGAGTCCACGAGGGAAAACTCTTATGTCTGGAAGGAGCGTGCTGTTGAGTGGGCGGGTGGCTGCAGTGCTCGTCACACTGCTTTTGCAGGGACCGTCCAGGCTCCTGTGCTAGTGGGCCAGCTGCCCAGTGTCTGCAAGGCAGCAGCCACTGCTCTCCTGGAGAGTCCTGGTGACGGGGCAGAGCAACAGAGAATCCCCCGTGGACCTGCTCCCAGACCTGGCCTGGGGGTGTCTGGCTTCCTCCCTCAGGCCTCGGCTGCCCCTGGGAAGCTGGAAAACCCCACCATTCCCAGAGCAGCGTGGAGAGGTCCCCCAGATCTCCCACGCACTCAGCTCACGCTGGGCGTGGATTGGTAGCTGTAGCTGGGAAGGTCCTCACAGCAGAGTCACATCTGCAGCAAAGACGGGACAAGAGAGGGTCTGCTGGCTGCAGGCTGGCCTTGCCCAGCACGGCCCTTCTGAATATGTGTCTCTCTCCCCCTTATCTTTTTCTCTTAAGGCCTGTCCTTTCCTAGATGTCAGGAGTCACAAACTTCCCCCTATCTTGCCCTGTGGTTCCCCAGTTTTCCCACCTGCCCCTCTGAGATAATCTGAAGAAGGTGTAGCACAGCGACAGGCGCAGAGCAGCCGGTCGAACAACACCCGTCAGCCCAGCCCCTCTGTCCCGCCATGACGTCACGAGGCTCAACACCGGCCCGGGGCCTCTTGGGGACTTCAGATCAACAGTCCAAGTGAAGGGATGTGAATGTGCATCGTTTAATTTACAAAACCGCAACCAAGTTCTGTGTGACCCAAAACTCAAGAATTCACTCATCTGGATGAGGTCTGCCCAGCGGTATGGACAGACGGACGTCCCTTCAGCACTCAGCAGCAGACTCAGTTCCCAGAGCAGGATGGCGAAGTCAGACGTCCGTCGGGGTCTGGATGCTGCGGCGTCCAGGGGTGGAGGACGAGACGCACGGTGTGCCGGCTGCCAGCTCTGCTGGGTCGGGGTGCCAGCAGGAGGGGGGACATGCAGCTGGGTGTCCTGGGGCTCGTGGCCCTGCTTCAGGATTGAGGCTCCATCCTGATCCTGCAGGTTCCGCCTGGGGGAGCCTCGCTCAGCAGGGTTCAGACTAGGGAAGACAAAGTTCGCTTTGGACCCAAAGGCAGAGCAAGGATCCAGGAGAAGGAATTGGAGCCGAGCGGAGCAGCTCGGGGTCGTTTCAAAGCCCCATGTGAGGAGTCCTGGGTCATCAGGGACCACTGCTTGCCTCCCCGCTTTCCAGGTGTCCCTGCCAAGCCCCCCTTCAACCACAGGTGAGAGTTAGGGACCCACACATCTGAACGCAGCATCAGTTTGGAGGTGGAGTCAACAGAGTCTTGGGGTGGCTAGATTTAAGAATATTCTGCCCCTGCGGTGAAGAGCTAAGAACGCGGGTCCACAGAGAAAGAGAAGTCACTGGTGAGCAGCAGTGTGTGCCTGTGTGTGAGAGGGAGAGAGAGAGGGGGAGCGCTGAAACACCTTCTTATCGGTTCAGAGAGAGGAGTCTGTGTACATGTCATAAACTTTCTTGTGTCACCTCCTCTCCCCAGAGGCGACCTTCGGTGCTGGCCATCAACCCGTCCACCTAACATCCCCCCAACAGCCCTTCCTCAAGCAGTGTTCTCACTACCATCTCAGGCATCATGGGAGAGTGTGCGGGCCTCGCATCCAGAAACCGCGGGTCCCCCACCCCGGCTCAGCCGAAGATGCTCTGGGTGACACTGGGCAAACAAACCACTTCCCGCTTTGGCCCAAGCTTCCCCTTCTCCGACGAGAGGGCTGGGCATGGATCACACCTCGGGCCTGGTTCAGCCCTGAGGTCCCCACAGCTCTGCACTAAAGAGCCCAGGCCTGAGCTCTGATTTCTTGGGGTTGGTTGCCACTTGGAGTTTTCACTCTGTCCATATTTACCATGCTTCGGGCCCTTTGATTTGGGGCCGGATCACAGCTTTTTCCAAGCATGGGTCACGCACCCGGCCCCCTGGGCTGTGCGTTGCATAATCCCAGAAGTCACCCGTTTCATAGGCCCCTCTGTGAATGGTAGCTCCGCTGGGTGTCCTAGTGGCCTCACTTCCATGTCCCCACTGTGCACTTCGCTTGACAACAGCCATGAGAGCAGAGGAAGGGCTAGCTGGATGTGCAAGGTCAGGGTTCATACGGTACCACCCACCTAATGGGGTGGGTCAGGACCCTTGTCCCCACTTATCTCCTGACTTTACAGTCATGGACTTTCCATCCTGGACACCCGTGTTCTGAAGCTGCAGAAGCCAGAGGTGGTCTCCGGTGGTCTGTGACACCAGCTGGCGTGGATTCTATAACAATGGTCACTCAGGATGGAGACCTCGTGGGAATCTGGCCTTACAGTAATGCTGCCTCTCTGATGTGCTGGGGAAATCATTCATTGTGCCGAATTTCTCACCAGAAATCCTACCACCCGTTAGCTGGCTGGGATATCCAGGAAAACAAGCCAGAGATTATGGTTAAACGGTCCCAAGCATTTCAGGGAACTGAGTGAAAACATTTTTACAGAGTTCTCTCTATGCGTGTTGCCTGTTTGAAGCCCGAGTCCATTAAGACTTGAATGCAATGAATCCCCTGCGACTTCCTCGGGCCATCAGAGCACACGGCACTTCAGAAGCGCAGAAACGCACAAGCCGGCTTGGATCCGTTAAGTTGCTTTCCTATCTGAGCGGACATTGTGGGGATATCTGACCAGCGCTTTATGGGTAACAATAAGAACAACTGGGCAAATCTCTTTGCTCATTTCACCAGTTGATATGAGAGACAATGTTTAAATGCCCGAGAGAAGAACCACCTGTGAAGATGAATTGGGAGGGCTGTGATGCAAACTCCCTTATCGAGGTTGCATTGTGTGCTTGACATCTATTTCGTTATCTCCCATTTCCTACTTATAATGTAATGACCAGCCTTTTCCTGTTGCCCAAGGGGAGCAATTTCCACTTTAGACAACACATTTCTTACATATACTTTGGTAATCGTGGACACCTTAATGATTTCCCCTTGTTCTCTAGACAAGAGTGTCCTGCCCTTCTTTTGAGCAGACATGCCAGACTCTCTTCTCTTCTTTGCAGGCAGGAAACCAGTGGCCAAAGCTCTAATCAACAATCTGAGATTGCACAGCTCTCATGGCATTGAAATTGGAGTCATCTTTAAAGGCTAGAAAGGAGCCATTCTGAGGGTGCCATCGGGTCACCCAGGCTTTGGGAAAATGTGGGCCAGCAACCAGCTTCTCAGAGGGACAGGCCACCAGGAGGAGGGAACGTGCTCCTGAAGTAAACAGGAACCTCATTCAGTTTAGAAACAAGACTTCCTCACTATATCCAAACAGCAGCTTTGCTAGGGTGAAAGAAAGGTATTACCTGCCCTCCCTGGATGATGCCACCAAAGTGAGGTATCTCTTCACCGTGTCCATCGGTGGTGAGAGTCTAAGCCAGGTGTGCTCAGAACTCCCAGGCCCAGGAAGAGCCCAGGTGTCCAGAGCTGTGATCCAGGAGCCAGAGGAAGGGTGAGCACCAGCTGAGAAAGGGAGCTGTGACCAAACCAAGGGGATAGTTGGAGCCTGAGAAGACTGAATGTTTTTGTAAAAGCCCTCGAAACAGCTGTCCCATGTCCTGCTTGTGGGATCATCCAGGTAGAGAGGCCAGAGATTGGCTGGACTTAGATGGGCCTGAAAGGAAAGGATTAGGTTGGAAGAGGAGGATTGAAGGTGACAGATACTATACAAGTCACTGAGCACTCATGCCCTCCATCCTCACAGGAGCCTGGGAAGCAAGGAGAATTCCCACTCTATAGACATACAACTAGGCTCAGAAAGGTGAAGGAATTTTCCCAAGGTCATGAAGCTGACAATGGAGGAAACCGAGATAACTACTCAGGAGAGGAAGGCTTCAAAGTCCACGGTTTTACCACTAGGGGTTCATCACTCAAGGTCCACAGACCAGCAGCACCTGGATCACTGGAATGCTTGTTAGAAATGCAGACCCTTGAGCCCAGCCTCAAACCTTAGCATCAGAGTCTGCATTCTATCGAGATTCTCAGGTGACGAATCTGCCTTCCTGTGGTTTGTCCTCTAGTCCTTCAGGGTCAAGTCTCAGCATCCAAGCCAGGTAGTGGCATGTTTCCAGGTCAGGAAGGGGCTGTGGAATCTCTGGAGAAGGAGTCCTATGAGGCAGAATAAGCAATGCCACCCTGAGAAATCAGTGTTCTAATGTGATGATAAAATGCAGACAGAAAGTGATGATAAAGTGAGAGTTCATGAAAGACAGGAAGGTCAGTAGATGTTGCCTCTGTCATGGATTTTGAGTTTACAAGCTCTTTGTCCATCTCTGCATCCAACCATTCATCCAAATTATTGAGGATAAAACGTCTTGTAAGGATGCAGGTTATGTCATGACATTGACTTATTTTGGTCAATACAGAGGAGTTAAAGTAGCATGTCTTCAGACTTAAGCCGAGCTTCCAAGTTTAAATTATCAGAATTCTCCCCTAATGGAGATGACCACACTGCAGTAGTCTTCAGGAGATGGGGTATCTCTTACATCAAAGAGAGAGCAAGACCATGCAGAAATCAAATGAAGAGGCAGTGGTCCAACCCATGGTAGTACCATGCCTGAGAAAAGGGTACCAGTACGAGGCAGATGGTTTAGAAAAGAGAGAAGGAGGACGATGTGAGTGAGTGTTTGCCAACAGTGCCCAAAGAAAAAGGACTGGGCAGATATTAGCATTTAAGAGACCTAAGTGGTACCAGGAATTGTCCTGTGGGTTTTCCCAGGGTCCTCAAATGTCATCCATTATCCTGTGCCCTTAATCATATCCTGATGGTTATTGATGTGGAAGTGGTGCCATGGGTAGCACCTATGAGCATCATTAGAAAGGAATACAGCTGACCCTTGAACAACACAGGGGTTAGGGGGTTCGACTACATTTTCCATGTAGCCAGAAATCCCCATATAACTTTACAGTTGACTCTCTGTACCCACAGTCCTGCACCTGTGGATTCAGCCAACCACAGATCACGTGGCACTGTAGTATTTATCAGGAAACATTCGTGTGTAAGTGGACCCGTGCAGTTCAAACCCATGTTGTTCAAGGGTCAACAGTACTTCATGTTGGAAGTTAACAAAATAACTATAATTTGGCATCTTGTGAGCTGCCATGAATTCATGAGTATCATGAATTCTTTTCTGAGACTGTGGTCACTTCAAGATGTGCTGACAAAATTGATCTCCTTCAACCTGAAAAATCTGAGGCCTTTACCCTGGACCTGGTCAGTAGACCTCCTTTGCTGACATGATGCTGTAACCTCACTGCCCCATATCTGTCCCATAACTTTAAAAACACTTATTTGAATAGTCACCTGTACCCAAATGTCCCCTCTCTATCCCATCCTTAGGTCCTGAATCAGTTTTGATGAAGATGCCCAGTACTTAAAGCTCTGCAGCCACCTGCTTCTCGTCACTCAAACAGGTAGAATTCAATACCATCACTGTCCTCACTGGGCTGAATGGGGAGCTCCTGTTCAGGTCTGCAGGTGCTGGTCCCTACCCTGTGCGCACCCCAGGCTGTAGACAATGACTTTGACCCCTTTTGCAGTCCCATCCAGCCCTCTGAACCCCTTGTTCATGGCACAGCTCATGCCTTTGGAGTTTGAAGCCTGGTCTCTGAACACCTCACAAGGTGGCTAGGACCTAGTCTTTGGAAACCAATTTTCCAAATGCTTTCCCCCCACCTGACATCATGTACCTGAAATGCTGAAAGTCTACACTCCGTTTCCCACTGGGGTCCTATCACCTCCTACCTATCCCAATCCCATTCTTAGAGCTGACAGTGTTTCTTGACCCCTGATTGAGATGTGCCCCTTGGATACTGTTGTCCACCTTCCCCTACCCCAGACAGTATCTTCAGCCCCGTGGGTTCCTCTAACTCTTGTTTGCTTGCCCTGGCTGGCAGACTAAGCACTACCTAGACCCACCTCTGTACCTCCCTACATGGCTGAAGATGGAGTTCCTTCTATAAAATTCACCTAATTTCAAGATAGAGGTGCTCAAAGGAGCCACCAGAGTGAAGGAAGTGAATTAGTGACAATTTCACATAGAAAAGTTTAACACACGTCATGAAAATGAATTAGGAAAGGGGTAGAAGAGTACCTCCAAATAGAGGAAGTGGGGTAACACTGGCAGGGACTAGGCAATCACCAAGCTCAGCAGGAAATGGAAAGGAGACTAGTTTGTGGGGAGGCACCCGGATGGAAAGCGGGGAGGGGTGTGGCTGCCTGGAGTGGTGAGGCTCTCCCTGGGAGCTTGGGGCCCTTCCCTCAGTGGGAGGAGTAGTGGAGGAACACTTCTAGTTCTGTGCTGAAGTACCAGCAATGAACAATCATTTGTAGCTTATAAGAAGAAAATTAAACAGCCAAGGTTAAGATCTCAGACCTCAAGTCTATGTCAGAACTGTTATGCAAACGCAAAACAACCTAAGATGAGAAATTGATTTCCACGCACTATTTCACTTTCTAACCCAGTGCAACAATTTCAACTACAGACTTAAGCCAACCAGATCATCTCTGTGAACCATCTCGTAATTCCCACTAAATGTTCAAAAGTAGAATTACATTAAATCATATATACACAGAGATACATATACACAAGTATATATGATACATATATGTATGTGTATATACAGACACCATTTGTTAGGGAGAAATTAAGTGACTAATGCCATGTGGTTACAACCTCAAAAATGTTTGCAGTACTAGAATGTTGCTTCCCAGTCACTAATTCCAGTTAATGTAGTGATTAGAAGGAATCCTAACATTACTGGAATCTGACTTCAGCCAAACACAATGAGACAGGCTCATGTTGTTTTTAATAGGATTTTACTAGATAATACCTCAAATATAAAGAAACAAAGGGGTTGGAAAAAGTCCATTCAAAGGCACATTATATACTTGATACCAGGTCCTGCACAGATACAAAGCCTAGTTCCACTCTCTCTAGGCAATTCAAAAATTAACTATGTAAATGGGATAAAATGGATTAAGAAAGCCTTAATGTAAGTGTCAAAGATAGAGATAAAATGCAATATACCCTTTCTTGCACATTCTGCACTGTCTTATCATTTGAAGAAATTTCCCTCGTTGGTTAGGCTCTTTGGAACATTCATAATCTGCCCCTGCTCCTTACCTTCCATAAATTCTAAAATCCCTATTGTTACGAGAAAAAGAAAACAGACCAATATCTTCTATAAATATAGATGCTGGGACTTCCCTTGTGGTCCAGTTGTTAAGACTTCACCTTCCAATGCAGGGGGTACTGGTTCGATCCCTGGTAGGGGAGCTAAGATCCCACATGTCTCATGGCCAAAAAGCCAAAAAACATAAAACAGAAGCAATATTGTAACAAATTCAATAAAGACTTTAAGAATGGTCCACATCAAAAAAAATCTTAAAAAAATAAATATAGATGCAAAAACTGTCAACAAAATACTAGCAAACAAAATCTAGCAACATATTAAATGAATTATAAAACGTGTATGAACACGAAGTAAGATTTACCCCGGGAATTCAAGGTTGGTTTAATATCTGAAAATCAATTAATGTAATACAACATATCGATTAAAAAAAGGAAAAAAAAAACTGTATGATCAGCTAAATTGATGCAGAAAAGTCATTTGCAGAAAAATCCCCTTCCTGATCTTAAAAAACACTCAAAAAAACTAAGAATAAATGGTGCAATCATCTGCTAGGGCTGCCATAACAAAATATCATGAACTGGGTGACAAACAACAGAAATGTATTTTTCACAGTTCTTGAGACGAGAAGTCCAAGATAAAGTTATCATCAGAGCTGGTTTCTGGTGAGACCTCTCTTTCTAGCTTGCAGATAGTGGCTTTCTTGCTGCACCTCACATGACCTTTCCTCTGTGTGTGCATGAAGAGAGAGAGAGAGAGAGAGAGAGAGAGAATAATGGTGTCTCTCCTCTTCTTATAAGAACATGAGTCCTATAAAATTAGGACCCCACACTTATGGCTTCATTTAAACCTAGTTTTCTCCTTAAAGGCCCTATCTCCGAATGTAGTCTCCTTGAGGGTTGTTATGGCTTCAACGTATGAATTTAGGATGGATACAATTCAGTCCATAACAAATGGGAATGCCTTGAACCTGATAAAAGGTATCTATGAGAAACCCACAGCTAACACTTTTTCCCTGATATCAGGAACAGGACAAGGGTTTCAACTTTTACTGCTTTTATTCATCATCGTACTGGAGGTTCTAGCTACAGCAATCATGTAAGAAAAGGAAATAAAACACATTCATATTCTAAAGGAAGAAGTAAGACTATCTTTATTTGCAGGTGTTATGATTTTGTATATAGCATATCTTAAAGAAACCACAAAAAAGTATTGAGTTAAGAAATGAGTCCAGCAAGTTGGCAGGAAACAATATCGTTATGTAAAAATCAGTCGTAAGCTATCAACGAACAATGCAAAAATGAAATTAGAAGAACAATTTCATTTACGATAGCATCCAAAGAATAACATACTTAAGAATAAGTTTAACCAAGGAGGGGCAACACTTGTACACTGAAAACTACAAAACACTGCTGAAAGAAATTAAGGAGACATACATAAATGGAAAGACATACCATGTTAATGGATTGGAGAGTTTAATATTATTGACGTGGTAACACCTCCCAAAGTGATCTACAGATTAAATGCAATCCCTATCAAAATCCCAACAGTCTTTTTTACAGAAATGGAAAAGTCATTCCTAAATTCCATACACAATTGCAAGAGACCTTGAATGCCAAAACAATCTTGATAACATTTGGAGCATTCATACTTCTAATCTTCAAAGCTTACTGCAAATCTACCACTTCAGTGGTATTGGCATAAGGGTAGACATATAGATCAATGCATAGAATTGCGAGTCCAGAAATCAAGCTATATATCTATGGTTAACTGAGTTTTGATTAGGGTGCCAAAAGCATTCAATCAATAAAGAACTGTCTTTCACAAGTGGTGTCGGTACAATTGGATATCCAATATGCAAAAGAATGAAATTGTAGCCTTACCTCACAACATATGCAAAAATTAACTCAAAATTTATCAATGATCTAAATATAAGGGCTAAAATATTACAACTATTTGTAGAAAACATAGGAGTAAATATTCATGGCCAAGGATTTGGCCGATTTCTTAGATATGACACCAAAAGCACAAGCAACAAACAGACACATTGGATTTCATCAAAAAGTTAAAAACTTTCGTGCGTCAAAGGATACTATCAAAAGACAGAAGTGTTTGCTTATCATGTCCAACTTCTCTACTTTTTAAATATCTAAAGATATTTAGATATTCTGATTAAGCCTAACCAGGGATTTCAACTTTTATGCTAGGTAAGTTAAAGAAATAAATTATTTCACTTTGTAATGGCTGCTTACTCTTGCTGCAGCGGCAGGCTAGTTTTCTAAGAATTTGGAACATGCTCCATCATTGGAACTACTTCATGGTGAGAAATATTTATTTTGTTGGAAATGTGTGAGTTTAGAGAATTAGATGGGAATTATGGAAGGAAAAAAAAGAGGGAAAAAACACTCACAGAATGGGAGAAAATATTGACATCTTATATCTGATGAGGGTCTGTTACCTAAATTACATAAAGAACTCTTACAACGTAACAGCAAAAAGGCAAACACCCCAATTTAAACATGCACAAAGGATTTGAATAGACATTTCTCCAAAGATGATATACAAAGGGCCAACAAGCACATGAAAAGATGCTCAATATCATTAGTCATCAGGGAAACTGAATTCTAAGCCACAAGGAGGTAGTACTTCACACTCACCGGGATGGTCATAATAGAAAAAGTGGAAAATAACAAGCGTCAGTGAGGATGTGGAAAAATTGGAAACTCATACACTGTTGGTGGGAATGTAAAATGGTATAATTGCTGTGGAAAACAGTTTGGCTGCCCCTTGATAACTTAAACATAGAATTATCATATGACCCAGTAATTCCACTCCTAAGTATATACCCCCCAAAATTTAAAACATGTGGGGAAACAAAGCCTATACGTGAATATTCAGAGCAGCACTATTCATGAGAGCCAAACAGTGGAAATAACCCAAATGTCCACCAACTGTTGAGCAGATAAATAAAATGTGGCCTCTCCACACAGCAGGGAATAGGAGTGATTTTCTTAATGGGTACAGGTTTCCATTTGGGGTGACCAAAAATTGCTGAACTAAAGGGTAGTGATGGTTGCAAAGTACTTTTTATATGCTACTATTTTTAAAAAGTGTTATAACCAACATCGTGTCATGCTTTCAACTTCACAAGATGTTTGCCCATGACAAATATTTTGGGACTCAAGGAAGTAGTATCATTGTCATTTTATAAAAGAAAAAAGACACAAGGGCAGGGTCTCCCTTAGGCCCTAAACCTCTACCTGAAACTGGGCTCCCTTTTCTTTATCTGTTCAATGGGTTAATGACAATACCTAACCCAGAGTATTAGTATGAGAATTAAAATACACAGCACATGTAAGACACTCAGCACAGTGACCGGCAGGTAAAGATCCCTCGAAACTATATGCTGTTACAAAAATCCATGCATGTGTTGGTGTATGTTAGTCAATAAATGGCTTTAAGGAAAGAGTTGAAAACCATAATAAAAATAATGGCTTGAGCCTCTGATGCAATGAACTTACAAACACAGAATTTCTCCCTAAAACAGATTTCTAGGCACAGTGTCATCAGCATGAAAAAAAAAAAAAGAATTAGAAAGAAGCTGCCTTCCGTGGTCCAAGACTCTCAAAAGGATGTGTGCTCAAGGAGACTCGAGCAATGCTCAGAAACACTCAGGGATCCAGCTCGGGTTGGAATTTTCAAAGAATATGCACAAGGTGGAAAGAACACACAATCCAGGCCCAAAATATGGGCTGACGCTCGGTCGTCAGAATGCAGTGAGACTTCTGGAAGACTGACTACAGCAAAGATCACTCTTTAGGCTCTGTTCAGAGGAAGAGATGCGAGGGAGGAGCGGCCAGGGCTGCTGGTGGAAAGTGTGGGGAATTCCTGACAAAAGGAAAATGAAGCCCAAGATGAATGGGGAAATGAGAGCCACAGGCTGTGCTGAATCAGTTCAAGGCCAAGAAAATTACATCCCAGGCAACGGTGCGAACTTCAAGTAAGCTGACTCAGTAATAATGCAGACAGACCCAGGATCAGATTCCTGTTCCGCCTGTTTCACTTTGGGCTCATCTTTTTCTCTCCGTCAGCTCCATCTGTTCATCTACATGATGAGAATGGTAGTATTAGGTTGAAACATATAAAAAAGTCAATACTGGACCTTTTTTACTTCCAAAATTGACAATTTAATACAATTCAATCTAATACCTGATTTGCATATGTGTTAACGATGATGAGATTAGATAACATATCATTTCCCTAGGGTTGGTACACAGTACAGGTTAGCTCTGGTTCACCTATAATGGAAGATGTGCCAGACAGCTGGACGTGGGAAAGTACCAGAAAACATCCTGATTTTACACAACTAGAATATTCATACTTTAAAAATCTGAAGATGCTAAATAAATCACTTATATTTCCTAATAACAATGTCATAATGCTCAGGGCACTTTTTTTTTAACCACTGTCTTATTTTGATTCTTATGATAATCTTTTGAGCTGTATGGTTAATATCGGTCCCCTCACTACACCTCCAGAAACTGAGACACTCCATACACGATAGAGACGAGACTCCCAGCAGAGGCTTTAATTTCAAATCCAGGGCTCCTTTCAGTACACCGTACCCCCTTCTATATTTGCAAGCAAAAACTCCCAGAAATGGCTCTTCAGCTCTAAAGCAAAGCAATCCCTTGGCTTTGAGGTTCTCCATCCCGGAGTCCTTGGAAGAGGGAGGTCTGGTTAACTGGGTGGGTGAAGCTGGGATTCTCCTTTCTCTCTTAAGTGGGTGGTAAGTACCAAACATTTTCTGTTTGGAACTAAGTTTTCCAATCTGGGGGTGATTCTTTCAGGACAGCTAACCCATCTGAGCTGCTATTAATACAGAGGAACCCTTTGCGTCATTATCTAGTGGAGGGAACCAAGATTTGGGTTTCAAGCTGAGAGTTCTTAGAATTAAATTTTCTATTTTCAACTAAAGGTCACCTTCCCCATTTTGTTCGTTCTATTATAGATTGTAACACTTCCTGACTGACTCGGTTTAAAAATTGGGAGAGAGGAGGAAAAGTTCATGTATTTATTTATTTGGCCACTCAGTTGGCAGGATCTTAGGTCCCAGACCAGGGATTGAACCCTCACCCTCGGCAGTGAACCTAACCATTGGACCACCGGGGAATTCCCAAATTCACGTGTTTGAGTATGTAAACTGGGCAGTGAGGGTAAGTGTGGAGTAATTACAGTTAGCATCAAAATCAAGGTATCTTTCTTGCCTTGCTGCTTGTCTGAAATAATCTCATTACAATTCACATGCAGAAGAGTAAGCATCTTGGTGCACAGCCTGTTGTGTCCCTGCCCCCCTGCCCCACAATGAGTGAGGCTGTTGTGAATGTCGCCGGTGTCGTGGGATCACTTTCCAAACACCTCGAACTTCCCTGGAGGGCCTGGAGCTCTGCTCTCCATCACGTGCCTGCTTCAGTGAATGAGAGACAGGACAGCACGCACTTCACCAGTTCTCTTTGGCGAGGGCTAATTGTTGGAAACTTCTTCAATTTATTCACATCAAAGAAGAAAATAACAAAATGCCACACACACATGCCGCCTTTAAGGGGTTATCCCCTCCTCATCCAGTTTCATCTCCAACGAGGACCCAGTATTGTATTTTAATCTGCACTTGTAGTTAAAGAGAATTTCATCCTTATCTTGTTAACTATAGTTCATTTTAAATTTCCACTAAAATCGCTCTTCTTGTTAAAACGAGAAAAGCAATACAAACCCTTTCCAGTTAAGTGTTCCTCTTTTCTCTAGATCTTCAGCAGTATTTTAGGGTTTAAAGGAAGCAAGTCTCGTCCTAAAATGTAAATATAGATCTCCCATTGGCTCCAGACATGGCTTTGCCTTGTGGCTGAATTTTGCAAACGGAGAGGAACAGAATGGCCATTCTGCATTACTCAAGTTCTCCAATTACTCTGTTAAATGTTCAATCATTCATATTCATAGTCAAGACAGGGCTTACCGTGAGGGAAATGTACTCTACTTGCTATTTTCTTCATTCCAGGATGCCGTTGAATATAAACCTACCATAGATTTAATCACATCTGTAAGCATTCAAGGTGAGGAAATATTAAATTCCTACATGTTAATGTTTCTGATTTAGAACGCACTGTATGATCAAAATATACACATTAATCACATATAGATCATAAAATGTATCCCAATGCGAGGAATGTGAAGATAAGAGAAAACACACATCTTAGCTTTGAGAAATTTAAGGTCTGTTTTCATGTTTTCTTCTCTTGTTTATTTGGTGTTGCTCCTTATCTCATCCCAGTCTGTGTTATAGATTAAACAGCAAAAATTCTATGCTTTCCAGTTGGTGAAAATTTCAAATATAAATTGGACTTCTGAAATATGGACCAGGCATCCCAGGAGTTGATAAATGGGAGAAGCCTGAGGATAAGTAAGGATGATGGAAAAGAGTGACTTATTTAAGAAGACTATTTGGGAAGAACGTCAGTTCTATCCAGGGTCCACTGTGAGAGTAGTCAGAGTAGTTTTTGTTTGTTTGTTTGTTTGTTTATAAAGCTTAAGAGTCAGAAGTCACCTCTGGGAAAAACTTTTCAACATAAAAGAGGATTGATAAAGTGACTGTGGGAAAAAAATCCAATTATCCTGAAGTCACCTGGTTGCAAAAGTAATTTGTACTGAAAGCTGAGAAGTCTTTACTTGGACCCCAGCAATAAAGGACCCAGGATGTAAGGAAACAAATTACTTTGCTTTGGAGAGATATCAGAGGCAACTAAAAGAAAAATTATTGGGTTTATTTGGGCAAGTCTCTATTCAATGAGTTGTTTGTGTATGTATAAATAATCTACTGGGACCATAAGATACTTAAGATATGTCAGGATTGTTCTGATCATTTTCTAATATGTTTCCTTGTCTCCAAACTCTATTTAATGCATCCTTTTAGGGAAACTTCATTGCAGGTTGGATGACTGGATAGTTTAGAGGTCAGGCTGCTCATCAATCCCAAACACAGCACTCCCTCCTCTGTTAAAGAAATAAGATAGTGATTACAAATAAGAACATTCAGGAAACATTCAGGAACCAAATTTACCTTGAAGATAGCCATCTCAGAAAAGAGCTAAGCCTGCAATTATAGTGACCCACCGCCAACCTGGCAGTGGTTCTTAAACAGAAATCTATACCCCGTCAGTGTGGAGCACATGCCTAGGGCATAGCAACAGGCAACATGATTCAATAATTCGAATCTCTTTATTTTTAAATTTATTTATTTATTTTGGGCTGCGTTGGGTCTTCATTGCTGCACGTGGGCTTTCTCTAGTTGCGGAGAGTGGGTGCTACACTTTGTTGCAGTGCGCAGGCTTCTCATTGCTGTGGCTTCTCTTGTTGCGGAGTAGGGGCTCTAGGCGCATGGGCTTCAGTAGTTGTGGCACGCAGGCTCAGTAGTTGTGGTGCATGGGCTTAGTTGCTCCGCAGCATGTGGGATCTTCCCAGACCAGCACTTGCACCCGTGTCCCCTGCATTGGCAGGCGGATTCTTAACCACTGCGCCACCAGGGAAGTCCCTCAAATCTCTTTATTTTTAAAAAGCTCCTCAGGATATTTTTCCTAGATGAAAAATTATAACCCATGCTCTTTATAAGCACTTGAAAAAATATATATCTTAAAAATCACCTGTAATATCACCTCTCAGACATTGTCATATTTTGTATTCCCTTGCAGTCTTTTTCCTTTGTGCATGTATTTTCATAAATAAGACATATGTGTGTGTGCATTCATACATGTCAACATATATATGCATATGTGTATCTCCATATATACACGTACACACATTATATATACATTCCTTATTTTACACCCAATGCTTAGCACAGTCCTTGGCACCCAGTAGGTTAATATAAATATCAGTTAAAATAATTAATCATTGAATACTTTGGTAGATTTAAAACACAGCAAAGAAAAAAACAAAGAGAGAAAGAATCTGCTCAAGGGTGAAAAATAAGCAACAGATTCTCTTTTGCCCCTTGTGACATCAGACGTAAGCTATTTTTCTATAGGTCTTTACCTTCATTGTGCTTCTTAAAGAGAGATGAACTCAAGGGAAAAAAGTGTGCAGTTATGGGTTTGGAGGGTGGTCATCGGTTTTTGAACCTACAAATTAATCACACATCTTCTCTACATGGGAAGTAAGTGCTGACTTTATTGAACAGAAGGGCAAGAGCATTACACTCAGGTAATAACACCCAGGTTAGAGAATGTGGCTCAGGGCCTGAGTCCTAAACTGGGCTTCTTAGTTCCTCTTGCATGAACTCTGAAGGTGAGTGGTTGACAAAGCATCTTGGTGATTGGAGATCAGCCTTGAGGTCAAAACTTCCAGAGGTCAGACCGTAATTCTCTGTGTAGGAGGGGCTGGACGGTCAAGGAAGAGACAATAAACCTCTCCTCAGAGAGAAACCAGATGGTTGGGAAGACACACCTCATTTCTTTTCTCTGTTATGCTGCCTCTGCCACCCGTGCTGCCCTAATCAGATATGACCACTTACATAAGCATTTCTCTTATGTCCAGTAAGAAAGTTCTAGGATCTTCTTGTTCTGTTCTGTGTACTTATTATAACATAGTTTACAATTTTGGCTGAAGTTGTCCCTGTCAATGGGATCTTCTACAGATATTTTTCCAGTTATTTACTGCTAGTATTAATTAAAGAAATTCCTTTGTGTCTGCCCCATTTACCAAACTCTCTTATTGGCTGTAATAGTTTTTGCACTTAATATTCTCATGTTTTCTAGATATACATTATATCATCTGCAAATAATGAAAATTTTGTCTACTCTCCAATATTTGAATTCATTATTTCTGTTTTATTCCTTGCTTTATTGGTTACAGATTCTAGTATAATGTTAAATAATGGGTACATTTATCTTACTTTGTTAATTAGGTCATTTCTTTTTTTTCTTTTTTTTTTTTCTGTTGTGATTTTTTTTTTATGTTTTTTTTTATTGGAGTATAATTGCTTTACAATGGTATGTTAGTTTCAGCTTCACAACAAAATGAATCAGTTATACATATACATATGTTCCCATATCTCTTCCCTCTTGCGTCTCCCTCCCTCCCACCCTCCCTATCCCACCCCTCCAGGCGGTCACAAAGCACCGAGCTGATCTCCCTGTGCTATGCGGCTGCTTCCCACTAGCTATCTATTTTACGTTTGGTAGTGTATATATGTCCATGCCTCTCTCTCGCTTTGTCACAGTTTACCCTTCCCCCTCCCCATATCCTCAAGTCCATTCTCCAATAAGTCTGTGTCTTTATTCCTGTCTTACCCCTAGGTTCTTCATGACATTTTTTTTTCTTAAATTTCATGTATATGTGTTAGCATACGGTATTTGTCTCTCTCTTTCTGACTTACTTCACTCTGTATGACAGACTCTAGGTCCATCCACCTCATGACAAATAGCTCAATTTCGTTTCTTTTTGTGGCTGAGTAATATTCCATTGTATATATGTGCCACATCTTCTTTATCCATTCATCTGATGATGGACACTTAGGTTGTTTCCATCTCCGGGCTATTGTAAATAGAGCTGCAATGAACATTTTGGTACATGATTCTTTTTGAATTATGATTTTCTCAGGGTATATGCCCAGTAGTGGGATTGCTGGGTCATATGGTAGTTCTATTTGTAGTTTTTTAAGGAACCTCCATACTGTTCTCCATAGTAGCTGTATCAATTTACATTCCCACCAAGAGTGCAAGAGGGTTCCCTTTTCTCCATACCCTCTCCAGCATTTATTGTTTCTAGATTTTTTGATGATGGCCATTCCGACTGGTGTGAGGTGATATCTCATTGTAGTTTTGATTTGCATTTCTCTAATGATTAATGATGTTGAGCATTCTTTCATGTGTTTGTTGGCAGTCTGTATATCTTCTTTGGAGAAATGCCTATTTAGGTCTTCTGCCCATTTTTGGATTGGGTTGTTTGTTTTTTTGTTATTAAGCTGCGTGAGCTGCTTATAAATTTTGGAGATTAATCCTTTGTCAGTTGCTCCATTTGCAAATATTTTCTCCCATTCTAATGGATCCCTCTTAAGTAAGATATTGGCTGCTGCCATGTTATATATATATATATATATATATATATATTTCATGTTAAAAACCAGTTTGTAAACAAGTTCTGTAAATTTGGGGTATATTTTGTTCAAAATCAGCTGGAGATCTCTAATAAAAATATTCAACAAGTGGAGGGCTAAGAATCTTCAGCATTTCTGTTTTAACAAAAGGAATTCTTGGAAATTAAACTGAAACCACTTAAGGACCTATCCAGTTACTGTATCCAGCTCAAAGTTGCAAAAAAGGGACTGAACAAATTAAATGAGAACTCAAGTGATATACTAGATTTAATGGTGAATATCTACAATTGCATTTTGGATTATCTAGATGTGTAGAAACACTATTTCAATAGAGCTCTTATTTCTTTATTTTGTATAAATTCATATTCTATACCAGAATAACATGGAAGTCTCAATGTGTGCCATCTATGCTCAAAAGAATCATGAAAAGAAGATGATTTATGTCATGAGATTTGTCTTATAAATGTTTGTCAAAGGGAGGTACTAATGACTAAAGGCAAAAATATGATGCCTGTGAAAATATTTAGACTTACACACATTTTAACACAAAAATATTAGAATATTCCCCATTTATCAGCTTTTACTCTGAACTACCAGAAATCTCAGCACCTCTGCAGAAATTTTTCTGAATTAAAAGTAAGTTCTAAAGAGAAAAATCCATGAAGAGTGTCAACAGTTTAAAGTATATTAACCATAAAATGCATCCATGAAAAATACTTTAAACAATTTTATTTTTTAAAGCCAGTAAGAAAATATTTTATAAGTGTTTTGCAGGAAGGCAATTTGTTATAATCTAAGAGGAATATTTTAGAATGTTTAGAAACAAGCTAAATAAATACCAACAGCACTGATAGTAGTAAAACACTAAGATGACTTTGTCCTACACTGTCTCTGAATATCATTTCATATGGGTAGCTTACAAATTTGGTTTTGGGTCACAGCTACCAAACCTGAAGAAATAGTTGTTCCAGACTTTAAAAAAAAATAGCCCCATTCATTTTGTGAGGTTAGTGTATTCTTGGTTCCCAAACGAAATAAGGTCCATGCAAACAAGCAAAGAAAAATCTATAGTTCCATTTCACTTATGAATCTAGATGCAAAAACCTTAAACAAAATATGGGTAACTAAATCCAATAGTATGTTTAAAATATTGTCATAAAATGCTAGGAACATAATTATAGTTCAATATAAGAACATCTATAGTGTAATCTGCCATGTTAATATGTTAAGGATAAATACGTTATGACTATTTAAATAAATGGAGAAATAGTAACCTTTATTCATTAGTAATTCCCTTTGAAAAACATCTGTAAGACAAAACTCATGGCATAAATCATTTTTTTTCATGATTCTTTTGAACTGAGATGGCACACATTGAGAATTCTGTGCTATTCTGGTATAGAATATGAATTTATAAATAAATGGAGAAATAGTTACCTGAGATACATGACAGAACTTCATCGTATATGCCAACAATTTATAGTAAATATTTACTTGATGAAAAAAATGTTGATGCATTCTATTTAAACCAGAGCCAGAGGAAATAATCACCATTACCATTTGACCTAGTGTTGCTGTAGGATTGGGAAGGAAAACATGAAGCTATGCTTATTTGCATGTGACATGATTACCAATGAAGAAGAAGCATCAGGTAAACTGTTAAAACTAATAAGAGTTTTCAGCAACTTTGCTGTACACAAGCTTGATCTACAAAATTCAATAGCATTTCCAAACACTAGCAAAAACCAATGACCTCTATTGTCAATTATCATTGTTCACAGCAGTTGTTTGCTACAAATTCAGCATGAGGACTGAGGTGGCAAATGCAGAACCATCCTTTCTAGAGGAAATACAGTTTTAAGTCCCTATGAACCTCTGGCTGCAACAATTTTATCAACCGATCAATACATACCGGATTTTTTGTGCCCTTCTGTTTAAAGACACCTTACTTAATATATACATTGTTGATTCATTAACACTGAACACATGGCCAAGTTATGCCTGAACAGTGCTGATCGAATAAACACACACATTTTCTCCATAAGCCAAGTTCTTTCTTTAGTTGTTGAATTTAGGGTAAGCATTATTTTTATTTCAAGAAATCTTACATTGAGGTTAACAGTAAAGAAAATTTTTGTAAGCCACTCCCACCATTCAAACAACTAGCACTGACAAATAACACAAGATCCTTAAATTCATTTTCTTTCAACACTTAAATAAACCATTGATGATCCATACCCTTTGCACTTATATACTGAATGATATTAACAACTGTATTCATGATCCTTTCATTAAAAGATTCAGAAAACTGAGCAAAAGGTATTTTCGATATCTATCAAACTGTAGAATGAAGCCATAAGAGAAACACCAGTCTCTTGTTTTAAAATTGTAAGGAATCCGGATTTTTAATATAGCTGGAACACTGTCTGTTGTAATTGGAGCTAATTTCTCCACATCTATCAGAAATTATTCTTTGAAAAAATGTAAAAGATTCAACAATATCTATGCCACAAATTCAATTCTTTTAGATTGTGAATTGACAGTATTTCTAAATATATTTGGAAGTTCTTCGGGATAAAGCATACCAAAAGTATTAGTTGAGTGGCATTTCATAACAGATGACACATCTACAGCTTTTCAAATGTTGAATCAATTGGTCTTTGGTATTCTTAGAAAAGTATTGTATTTTGTGGGCAATTATTTGATGGCTTAATTGCAGGTTTTCACTTATAGTAAAATATCTTCTTTAGTCTTTCCTTTGTAACTTTCTAACAAAATTTCTATAACTTAATAATTTCTTTTACCATCTTCCTATCTAAAGATTCTTTTTTTTCTGTGTACGAATTTAAGCCATTCTATAGACGGCAAAAGTTATAAGCCCAGTTTCTATTAAAAATCATATAAAATTTTTGTGTTGGTCATTTAATTCTGATTTCAAGTGATTAAGTTTTATCAATTATTTTTTGTTGGCAATTTTGTATTTGCTGTAAATGTCTCTTAATATTATCCTCTTTCTTATGTTTAAATTTTACTCTTTTTTTGCTGTGTGAGAGCAATTTGTAAATGCCATTTATCATAAACTTTTTAATGTACATCTCTCCATTTTTTATTGATTTTTGTTATAAACATCTACATCTCCACTTGTTTCTGCATCAGTAGTGTGGCTTCATTTTAAACACAAAATTTTGGTAATACTTATTTTTAGACTAGAAAGATATTAAATACATTGACTAAATAATAATAATTTTAAAATGTATTTAATAATTACAATTTACACAAGTATCACTCTAACTCTTCCTGTTTTCATAATATGTTCAATAAAGACACTATGACGTTACATCAGTGTATAGAATAAAATCATTTTAACTAAACGAATTGGGTGACACCAATTAGATTGGTAATATGTTTATGTGTAACAATAGAAATGATGCATGTGCCCGACAAACACACCACAATAAAACAATAATATCTTATATAATGTAATAGTTAAATGCATGCCTATCATAACAATGAGTTATGTGTGATGGAAAATAACACTTTTTCAGATTTTACATTTAAATTAATTAAAACCAAATAAAATTAAAATTCAGTTCCTCAATGCACTGGTCACCTTTCAAGTGTACAATAGCAAATCTAGCAGAGTTCTACATGAATCAAAGATTCCAGTATGAAAGATAAAACTTTAAAATTAATTATGAAAAATCTAAGACCATACCTTAGTGATCCTGAAGAATGACAGACGTATAGAACTTATGTAAAATGAAAACCAACAACCTGTTATTAGATCATACTAAAATTATTTCTGTTTAATGACAAAAACCATGGACAAAGTTCATAGATAACAAAATTTGAAAGCAAGATAGGGTCAAGCATTAGTAGAAATGTGAGGTATAAATCCCTTCCTATAATACTGGTAGAAATATAGATTGATTTTAATTGCTACAGAGAGCAATCTAGTACTATTAGTCAAAGGACATATAATGGTTCCTCAGTGACAACCCAGCAGTCCTCAAGGGCTCACATATGACGATGCTTCTTGCAGCATCCCGGTGTTGTGGGCAGCTGGGAGCCACAGGGAATCTGTCCTAGAATAGTTGGTAGGAAAAGTATGGTAGACGTCTTCCATGGAGAATTATTTAATAGTTAGAGGAAACAAATTAGACGTATACAATAAGACATAGAAAAACCTTTAAAAAAAAAAGCGTAATAAACAGCATGAGATTATATTTTGATACCATGGAAATCAATTAAAAATACATGCATACAAGATACCAATACACATTTTGAAAGAACACTCCCAAAATATATACTAAACACATCAGAATTATTGTCTGTAGGATAAGAACAATGGCAATGAGGTGGACGAATGATTACAATGTGTCATAAAGTTGGGAGTAAGATTAATTTAATTTTCTATTTTCGAGGTCCAATAAAATTGTTCCAAAGTACACAGTACGACAGAATGACCTGAGATATCTTTTCACACACACAAAATTTAGTACAAAACATTTTTAAGAATATATTTGTTGCACTGCTCAGAGGCAGACAATGAAGTTGAGAAAAGAAACCACAGATGGAAGCAAGCACTCAAGCTCTTTTTCCCAGAAGCATCAGTGGAACACTATTGAAATCGGCTTTCTGACCTGATTTCCACTCACGAAGCACAAGGACAAGAGTTAAATAAGTACTCTCCCAAGCTGGGGAAACAAAGAGATGCCTACTTAAAGTGAAAAGCCAGAAGGATAGGGTAATTTAGAAACAAAGCTACAAAGAGACAAAGGGGAAAGTCGCCCACCTTGGCTTTGGCACCATATAAAAGGGAATCAATCGTCCTTTGAGATTTCATCATCTCTACTGACTTTCACGTGCATTTTCAACTCAAATTCCAGCTGTCTCTATGGCTTGAAAAATCTAAAGCCAGAAATTCAAGTGGTCCCAGGTTAGTAATATTCAAAATTTCCTGGGAGGAAAGACAAATCCTTTCCAGGAAACACAATTTTCATTCAGTTCTCAAAGAATTCCTACAAATAAATTTCAAAGGAACATCATAAAATATAAACGGAAATAGGGTACGATGAGTAAAAACTAGTGGACAATAAAATATGACCAGGCATATTGGGAAAAGAAGGAAGCATATCAAATTTCTGAAATTTTTATAGTCCTGAAAATTGAAATACAATAGTCAGCAGATTGGATACAGCTGAAGACAGAATTATTTATCTGAAAATGAAATCTGAAGAAATTATCGAGACTGCCACACGGAAAGAAAATGAGATGTTAAATATGAAATGGATTGACATGAAGTGTAGATTGCGATGGTTTAACACAGATTTATTCAGAGTCTAATAAGAGAGAGATGGAGTCTAATTAGAGTCTAATAAGAGATGGAGTCTTATTAGACTCTAATAAGAGATGGAGTCTTATTAGAGTCTAATAAGAGAGAGAGCAATGTCTTTATTACCAATTGCTGACAATATTCTAGAATTGATTATAGGACTCTCTCTCGAGATTCAGGTAGCCCAGGGAATCTAAAAAAAAAAAAAATTCATACCTAGATTCAAAATGTTGATGTTTCAGAACACCAATGATAAAGACCTAAAAATTAGGCAGAAAAATACAAAAACCTAAAAAATAAATGGCAATCACACTGACAGCTGCCTTGGCAACAATGGAAGCCAAAAGATACCATTGGAGTGTTGGCAAGAGAGAACTGCCAATCTAGAATTGTACATAGAATGAAGCTCCCTTTAAAGAACAAGAGGAAAATAGAAATTTTTCTCAGATAAACAAAAACTGATCTATAAATACTCATTAAAGAAAATTCTAAAGGAAGTACTTTAAAAAGAAGAAATATAAACTCGGATAATTTGACCTGCAAGAAGGAATAACAAGCAAATATATTTGTTACTGTGACAGGTAAATCTAAATAACCATTAACTATATGGCAAAACGATATTTAACATTAGTGCTTAGGTAAAAGTAGAATTAATCTAAAATAATTGAACTGAAAAAAAACAAAAACATATTTATCTTAGATCTTTGCGATGTTTACGAGGAAGACAGATAAATTGGTGAACTGCATACTTTATTCATTATCCCTTTTAAAATATCTAAGATAATCGCTAACAAATAGTGACCCTTGAACAACAGGGCTTTGAACTGTTGGGTCCACTTATACGTGGATATTTTTTCCTAATAAACAGCCCTCTCTATTCGTGGTTCCACATCCATGGATTCAAACAACTGGCGATCACAAACTTAACACACAACCTGTGGTTGGTTGACTTCCTGGATGCAGAACCTGCAGATACAGAGGGCCAACCATGGGGCATGAGCATCCCCAGGCTGTGGTACCCTCCATGGATTCTGGCACCAATCCTCCATGGATACCGAGAGACAACTGTATGTAAGTTCTGAAAGAACTGGAGGAGAAAGAAGAGGAATGAGAAGTTTAAAAATTTAATCAATCTGAAGGAAGACAAGAAAAGAAGGAAAAGAAAGGGGAGATACTAAAAGCACAAAATAGAATGGTAGAAATACATCCAACTATGTTGAGATGAAAATAAATGTGAATGAAATAATACCACAGGTTAAGTTCTATCTAAAATAGAAACAAAAATTGTAGGAATAAATACAATAGAAGATATACAAATTTAGCAGACCTGAACAAAGAAAATGAGATACTTGACTCAGAAGACAATAGAAGAAAGATGTTAATTCTCCTTGGCTTGATTTTTCTGTTTAACACAAATGCACACAAATTTCCAACAGGTTATTTTCTGCATCTAGCTGGCTCTAAAATTTACATATTGCCAACAGTTATAAAGAGTACTGTTGAACAGAACAAGTGGAGGGATGTGCCTGACCACATATCAAGACATATTTTAAACAATATGATTAAGACACATTTCATTGGTGCAGAGATAAACAAATAGACTTATGGTACAGAAGAAGAGACTCAGAGACAGACTTACACAAACTTAGAAACCTGATTATGATGGAGCTGGTGGTGGAGACGGAGGGAAAATGGTGCAGAAAACAACTGCTTTTATATGGGTAGGAAAATGAACTAATATCCCTATCTCACCTAATATACTAAAGTCATTTTAAGGTAAACTTATGACATATACCTTAAAAGAAATACTATTAAACTTTAAGAAAACAATGCAGCTGGCCATTACCTAGAAAAAGGAAGACTTCATAAAGATGTTAAAAGCACATTCCATTAAGGAAAGGTTTGGCCAAATCATCTTAAAATTAAGATACAGGTAAGATGTGAAAAGACAATACATATTGAATTAAGATATTTTCACACATCACAAATATTTTTTCCTAAAACATGTGAGTATACTCCCAATATAAAAATAACAAAAATGACAAATGCTCTAGTAGAGAAGTGGGCAAATTATTTCGATGGGCACTTTGTATGAGGGAAAAATATATGAAAACATGTTCAGTCTCATTAATAAGCAAGGGAATTCCGATCAAAACTACAGTAATGTTAGTTTTATCACTAGATTTGCAAAGAGTTTGAAGCCTGACAGTATCAAGAGTCAACAAGCATTGTGGAATGAGGCATTTCCAGCATTTTCCACGACTGAAAAGCAGGAGGGCAGCTGTGTACCTACCCCGTGTTAGAGGGGGTGAACCTGGGTGTGTGGAGGCAAGGCCAGCAATGGAGTGAAGGGACCAGTGGTTCTAAGCAAAACCAGTCACACTGACTATAATTTCAATGTCTTTATTTAGTGGACCTGAAGTTTATTCAGTACCTGAAATCGTAATGACCAAAATAAACCAACTAACAGTACCACGAAATCACAGAAATGCACAAACCAGCTGCCATCCCTTTTTGCTGACATAGGGGGAGAATTTATTTTATGGTAT
Organism: Delphinus delphis; assembly: GCF_949987515.2. Lineage (NCBI taxonomy): Eukaryota > Metazoa > Chordata > Mammalia > Artiodactyla > Delphinidae > Delphinus > Delphinus delphis. Next base: position 3,757,001 of record NC_082691.1, read on the forward strand.
TACCATATTTATTTATTTGCAGTATTACCATATTGCCCCTAATATAATTGTTTGAAAAATCACTAAGCTAATGATTATGAGAGAAGCTAGTACTTATCAAATGCTTTATTATGATCTGCACATCACAAACAAGTTTATAAAATATTATTATGGGTAATATGTGAAAATGTATGCTAGGTTTTTTTTTAGGGTTTTTGTTTGTTTTATTTTGTTTTGTTTTGTTTTTCACATTCTCCATGAAACAATGGGTTCAAGATAAAAATAAAGCACCACTGATAAAGATAATCGAGGCTTTGTGGTTTTGTTCAACAAAATTCCATGGGCCCGTCTGATCTTTAATATCCAGTGTCCTCTTGGCAAATCTGCCTCACTTCTCTGGGTGACAATTTCTCAACTGGTTAAAGAAAAGAGTGATAAATTGGCAACTAAGTCCTGCCAGTGCTGAAATTCTAAAATTCTAGGATATGTATAACTGAATTGCTGTGCTGTACACCTGAAACTAACACGATATTGCAAATCAACTATACTTCAATAAACTAAATAAATAAATAATAAGTAAATAAAATAAATAAAATTCTAGGAAGCACCATTGATTAGTGGTAAGATGGCAAGTTTTCACAGCTACCTGTTGAACTTTACAATTCTAAGTACGTTAGAGAAGGGATATATTCTGCCATTTTCCCTCTGGCATCAGTTCTACGTCCATTCATGCTTAAGCAACTCTGAGGCAAGCACTAGTGGTGCAAGTTCTAGGGCTTTGGAGTCAGACAGCACTGGGTCTCCCTCTCGAGCTAGTGACAATAATTCTCTTAGCCTCAGATTTATTTTCTATCTATTATCTAGAAAGTGTAGATAATATCCTTCCAGCAGGCTTGTTGCAGGGATTAAGCACATAATGTCTCTCAAATGTCCAGCCAGTTCTTGGAACAGAGAAGCCCTCATTGTGTCCCTTGCTGCCCTGATAAGCATAGAGAACAAAGGGGCATCATCCAGAGAACAGGGCAAGGAGCATCGCATCTGAGCAGGGAGCACATCATCCCACCGCAGGCGGCTCTGCATTTGGCCCTCACTCCCTCTCCCTTCCTGTCCTCTGGACCCTCCCGCTGGTTGACTTGTCATCAACCTCACCGCTGCTCCCCAGACTTGGATGCACATCTCTGCCCCTGGGCACCAACCTACGTGGAATGCCATTAGACACCTGTCACCCTCACCCTTGCTGGCGTGGTCCCCAAACCTCCCACAAATGTCACGAGCACAGCCAGACACCAAGCAGGCCCTTCCCAACCTTCTCTTGCTCATGGCCTCGCGACCCCAGGCTCTCTGCATCACTCCGCCTACCCAGGACAAGCTTGCCCGAGGCAGTACAAGGGCTCTGGACCTTCATGCATCAGAATTTTCTTCCCTGAATGATTTAGGAATGAACATGGCCCAGGCAATATAAAAATATGAAAGAACCAAGACTTTTGTCATTATATCCGGTTGTCTAAGCTTCCACCTCATTATCTGCCATGTGATCCTTACCCTGTTACCCTTCAGTTTCTGGGCGACCATCCCCCCAGCTGCTCTTGCCGCTCTCCAGCTGCCCTATTCATTGAGCACGGCTCCCTGGGTTCTGATCTGACAGCCTTGAACTTGTTTTATTAACTATGTGTCTGCATCCTCTTCATTTAATCCTCTGCTAAGCTGCAGGAATGTTTCCTAAAATGCAATCTAGACAATGACACTTCTTTCCCTAAAATCCTAGAACAGCAAAAATACAATCATTGGGTCCTTTGTGATACGGCTCTAGCTTCAGCTCCCGTTCTTCAAATGTATCTTACATTCCAAACATATTGACCTATATGCAGTTTTCCAAATTGGCCATGTCCTTTCTTTCTGAAAATCATGGTTTTGGAGAAACAATCTCAAATTTAGAGACAAGTCTCAAGTACACTAGCAAAAAGCTTCTCCCCTGCAACTGCATTTGATACTAAGTTGCTGACGTGATGTTTAATCAACCTTCAAATGTTTTAGAGTATATTTTCTACAGACAAAGAAATTATCCTATAAATCTTCTATAACACCATCAAAATGGGAAATCAACATTGATACACTATCATTCAATCTACAAACGCTATGCAAATTTTATGAACTGGCCCCCAAATACATGATTCTGATCTTGATCTGTTGGTCCTAAAGGGTGTTACATTTAGTTCTAATTTCATTTTAGTCTCTTTCAACCTGGAAGAGTTACTCAGCGTTTTCTTGACTTTCATGTTCTTAATGTGTTTGAAGAGCATAGGTCCATTGTTTCAGGAATTTCTGCCAATATGTGTTTGCCAGGAATCTCCTCATGACTCATGTGCTGTGGACATTCTATCATGTGGAACATATTTTTATTAGTCCCATAACTGGTGATATTAACTTTGTTTGATTAAATTGGTATCTGCCAGTTTCTCCACTGCAAAATCATTGTTTTCCCCGTTCAAATGAACAAACATTTTACAGTACCTACTTTGAAACTATGTAAATATCCCCTGCCTCAACAAAGTTATAGTTTATTAATGCATTTATTATGTATATCTATATAAACTCATGGTTTCCTATTTCATTCAATGAACTGTAATCCATTACTATCCTTATTTATTTTGAGTCTCAAGTTCTTCCAGACTTGGACAGTGGGAGCCTCTCCACGTCAGAATCTGTGTCCTTTCGATAGGCTCCCCTTCAAATTAACTATGTCATCATGGTCTGACACGACAAAATGTTGCAGGCTCATGTCATATTTTCTCTGCTCCAGCCCTGGAGTCAACCATTCCTTCAAGGAGCCCCAGCTCCATTTGGTGGAAAATGGTGTTGGAAATCAAGAGCTGGGCCTACGTGTGCTCACTGCTTCAACCCTTCTCGGTGGATCAAGCTGTGGAGTATCTGTGTACATCACAGATAATATATGCATACATCGACATCTATCTATAAAACCATGAATTCACATGGATAATTCCTAATTCAATGCAGAAGCATAGTTTGCAGCCTCCATACAGGTAACACCCTTCTCCAACATTAAGAACCCCACTCTTGTTATTTCTATGTGATTCATCTCCTTGGAAGTAACCCATCTCCAATCATTGCCTTTCCCTGTGTTGATGCCTCTCTAATCCCAACTGGGCTCAGACACCCCTAGCTGGGCTACATGGTGCAAACTGCAGCCTTACTACAAGCTAAAAGCCAAAAAAGTAAGGTTGCCCCATATTCTTTTCTTCTTCCAAGTATCAACTCCACTAGAGAAGCTGCAGCTTGTATTTTGTGTTTTGTCTGGAGTTTTTAGTTGGCCTCTGGGAGGTCTGGTACAGCGCTTACTCAGCCATAGTGGGAGCTGCCATCGGTTGATTTGCCTTGTTGTGTTCTGTTTTGTATTTGTGGGTTTTCTTCATAAGATTAAGAGAGGATCCTTCTATTCCCAGTTTCCTAAGAATTTTTATCCTGAACGAGTATTGAATCTTATCACATGCTTTTCCTTCATTTGTGGAGGTAATCATAAGATGTTTCTCCTTCATCTGTAAATGTGGTAAATGATACTGGTGTATGTTCAAACGCTAAACAAAATTTGACGTTGTGAATTAAAGCCAATTTAGTTGTGATAAATTGTTCTTTATTATATTGCTGAATTCAGTTAATATTTTGATGGGAGTTTTGCATCTGTGTTCATGAGAAAGGTTTAGCTGCTCATTTTCCTTTATTGTGATATTCTTTCTAGATTTTGTATCAAGATTATGCTAGCGCTGTAAAGATGAGTTGAAAGGTTTTTAGTTTTCTACTGTCTGGAAGAACTCACCAAAGAAGACAATTGGAAGGATTTCATAACAGATTCAAATTCTTCAGTAGATGTAGGATTATTCAAACATTTTATTTCCTATTGTGGCAGTTTTGAAAAGCTGTATTTTTCTAGGGATTTCACCCTTTTGTCTGAATTTGCAAATTTATTAACATAAAGCTTTTAATAAAATTTTTATATTAGCTTTCCTGTGCAGAGTTTCTGTAGTAATGTCCACGTTTGAATCCTTAATATTGGTAAGATATGCTCTGTCTGTCAGGGATTTACCAATTTGATTGGCTTTTTCAAAGAAGTAACTGTCAAGCTCTCCCTGTTTCCTTATATCCAAGGTGTAAATCTTATATATTTCATTTTTAAATCCAGTCTGACGATCGTGGTCTTTTTATTTGGAACATTTTCCATTTCTCTTTTCCTAACAACTTTTATATGTAGGTTTGAATCAAACATTTTACAATTTATTTTCTACTTCTAGCACCTGTTCTTTGCTTCATTTTTCTCCTTCCATTCTTCATGTGGGCTTGATTCAACTGTTTTTAAAAATGCTTTCTCTTCTTTCTCTATTTATTTGATAGTTTTATAGTCTTTTATTGTTCTTCAGCAGTTACCCTAGATATTACAACCCGCTTCCTTGGCTTATTTATAAGTATTTTATCACTTCCTAAGCAATATTAGAGTTCCCTTCCTGCCTTTCGGCGTATTGTTTTCATGCTGGGGGCAGGGGGGTAGCTAAACTTTTAAATTTTGAGGTAATTATAGATTCATATGCAGGTGCAAGAAATAATACAGAGAGATCTGTGTACCCTGACCCTCGTTTCCCTTATGGCAACATCTTGCAAAACTATGTATAACAACCACAGTACAGACATTGATACAGTGCACTGATCTTATTCAGAGTCCCTGGTTTACTTATACTTTGGGTGTGTGTGTGTGTAGTTCTATCAATTGTATCACATGTGTGGGTCTACTGGCAACAGTCAGGACACAGAAGACTTCCATCGCCACAAGCATCCTTCATGCTGTATTTTTGTAACACCTCCCACCCCATACTGCTGCCCACACCACCCACTCCTAATCCCTGGTGACACTAATCTGTTCTCCATTTTATTAATTTTGTTATCCTGATTTATTTATTCTGTTTTTGAGTGCATTTCTTTGTATGGTGTTCTTGTATGGCGGTGGCTCTGGGTGTGACAAGACACACGTGGGACATACCGTCCACTCACCGTCACATTTTACAATGTTGACTGAAGTGTGGAAACCCCACTCCCACTTGTGTCCCTTTACTGTCCCCGCTTTTAAGTACCATCGTCTTGAGTATCAGGTGTTGTTATAGTTTTTGTTTCCATTATCAAATATCATTATAAAACTCAATGAGAATTGTCTCTTTTATGTACTGGTATTTCTGTTTTTTCTTGTTCCTCCTTCATTCCTAATGCTCCAGAATTTCTTCTTTTCTCATTTCTTTTCTGCTTGAAGACCTTCCTTTAGCCATTTGTTAAGGGTAGATCTTTACGTGAGTAGTTCTTTTTAGTTTTTCTTCACTTGGGAATGTCTTTATTTCCCCTTCATTCCTGAAAGATCATTTCCCTAAATATAAAACTTATAGTTAACAGTTATCTCTTTCAGCATCTGAAAAAGTGGTCTCCCATCTGCCTTCCAGGGCTCCAGGTGAGAAACCTACTATCATCCCAACTGATGTCCCCTGCAGCGAATGTGTTGTTTCTTTCTGCTGCTTTCAAGATTTTTATTTTGTCTTTAGTTTTCCCAAGTTTAACTATGATGTGCCTTAGCACGGATTTCTTGGAGTTTACCCTATTTGTGATTCATTTGAGTTCTTGAACCTATAGGCTTAAGTCTCCCTCCAAATTTGGATGTTTTCAGCTCCCAATTTCTTTAGATCCCAAGTTTTCAGCAACACTTCTTTTTTCAGATTTGCTCTCTTTCTCCTTTCCTTCTTGGACTCCAGTGAAGGATGAATCATTTGTTATTGTTCCTCAAGCCTCTGCAGCTCTGTTCACTTATAGTTTAGCACATAGGTCCTGGCCTATATTTGTGGACAACAGTTCCAATGACAATGTCATTTTCAGAGACTTTGAAGTGTTATTTCCTCTGGTTTATCTGGTTCTGTTGGGAATTCCTTTGATCCCTGCCAATGCTACCAGAGGGCACAAAGGGAGTTCCCTCCAGCCAGGCTACCTGATGCCTTCAGGTGGGGGAAAGGATTCTCCAGTCCATGGGATCCTCCTTATTGCCCCCCTCCAATTCAGCCACAAGTAACCCTTGACCAGCCCCAGAAGCTGCTTTGTTCCTACTGACTTTCTTCCCACCCAGAGGTTTCAGGCAGCTTTGAAATTAGGTTGTTTTGTTTTCCCTCTAAATAATCCTAAAATTTTTCTTAGTATTTGGGTCTCAGGTTTTTTTTTTTTTATTTATACTATTTTGACTTCTTTCAGCTCCTTGAATCTGGGGGCTGATGCCTTTTATCACATTTGAAAATTCTTGGCCATTACCTCTTTTTTCTTTTCATTATCTCTTTAAATAATGATTTTGCTCCACTGTTTATCCTCTCCTGGAAATCTAATTACATGTATGTGTAACACTGTCATCATGTCCCAAATGTCTCTGAGGTTCTTGTCTATATTTTTTACCCCTTTTCCACCTGGCTACCTTCTTCCAGCTCATCATCACTCCATCTATGCCTATTTGCTATTAAAGGCATCTCAATAGTTTCAATTATTATATTTTACATTTTAAAGATTTTCCTTGATTCCTCATTTCCTAGCTCTCTGTTATTCTCCTTCTTGTTATTTAATTCCTTGAGCATATTAATTACAATTAAATTAAAATCAGTGGGACTTCCCTGGTGGCGCAGTGGTTGAGAGGCCGCCTGCCCATGCAGGGGACACGGGTTCGTGCCCCGGTCTGGGGAGATCCCGCATGCCACGGAGCAGCTGGGCCCATGAGCCATGGCCGCTGAGCCTGCACGCCCGGAGCCTGTGCTCCGCAATGGGAGAGGCCACAAGAGTGAGAGGCCTGCGTACCGCAAAAAAAAAAAAAATTAAAATCAGTGTCTGATAACTCCAATTCCTGGATTTCCTGTGATTTTGATTTCACTATGTGTTATCCCTACTGCTTTTTGGTCATTTGGTCTTGACTCCAATTACTGGATAGTCCTAGTAATTTTGTGTTGTCTGTTGGACATTATATAGGAAAAACCTTACAGGCCGTTTATGGCTCTAAATACTTTTATATCCCTCTAGGTAGGATTTACTTTTGTTACTGGCGGGCACTTAATGTAGCAGCAGGTCAACTTAATCCCACCAAGGACAGAGTTGTTTCAATCTTTGTGATGCTGATCTGTTTCTGGTTTTGCCCCTGAGAGTCCCAAATAAAATCCTTGACTTAGCAGGGTTTGACTTCTTTCATGGTTTCTGAACCGTAATTTTGGTCGCTTCTGCCCCATAAGACTAGAGGAAGCTCCCTTCCACCTCTTAATATAGGGTCCACCTATCTGCAATTCCCTTATTTTAAAAAAATTTGAAGCTTTAAGTCTCTCTCTGCTCTCCTGATCGGTCTCCAATGCTTTCTTTCTTTTTTTTTTTAATCCAGCACTTCTAGTTTTAATAGGTGGAAGTTTGTTCATAATAAACTATTGACCATTATCTGAAGAAATTTATCTCTTTACCATACATATTAATACCTGATTGTATTGGGTTGGCCAAAAAGTTCATTCTGTTTTTTCCAGAATTAATAGTATTACTTTACACAATCTTGGCTCTTTTTTTGTTTAAATTTTATAACCAGCTTTACCTATTAGTGCTATCACATAAACTTTAGTATAATTATTTCAGCTTCCTAGAATAATTTTATAGCACTTTGGGATGAGATTTGTCAAAAACTGATATGTTTACTATTTTCAGTTTTTCCACTCAGAAATATGGCATAACTTACTATTAAATGTTTCTGTTAGACCTCTCAGTAATGTTCCTCTTGTATGTTCTGCACATCTTTATTAGTATTATTAACAGATTATTTATTTGTATTGTGCTCTTATGAACAGAACTTTCTTCCTAATTATATTAACTAGTTATTGCTGGCAACCAAGCCTGCTTTATATTTGGTAAGTTGGGTTAAGGGTTATAGTTACTTTTTATGAATTGTTTTCAATGTAGAATTTCTTAAAGACATTAATATTCTAACCTTAATCAATATCTATGGTGTTGATTTAATGTGTAGCTTTCCCTAGGTTATTTGTTCTGGAAAAGATTTATTTTTAACATAGCAATTAAGATTAATATCTCATTGAACTTGTAGTCTATAAACACTATTCAGAAAATGTTTCAACAGATCCTTAAAGTGATTTATATTCCTGGTTTAAACAATTAGCAAATGAAATCCCCACCTTGAAAATTTATAATATGTTATATATATATATATATACACACATACACACACGTGACACGTTTATTCTATTGCCTTACATTTTAACTCTTTATAAACTTTTGATATTAGGTTCAGTCAAGATTATGAATTATGTTGACTTTGTTACCAGGCTATGGAAATGCAAGTTTCCATGAATATAGCACATGAGCCTTTACACCCACTTGTGCACCCAAGGCAGACATCACAGATTGATTACAGAAAATACCTCTACTTCATCACAAAATTCTTTCCCTTTGAGTCAAGATGTGTCTTTAGACACTTTTACAATATTGTTTTCAAGGCAGTTATAGAAACAGGTCAGAACTGATATACAGGATAAAATTTGTGCTGTCCCAGCAATAATGTTTATCACTTAGATGACATATTGAATTATTTTATTTTATGTTTCATAAATAGCATTAACATTTGGATTTAATTTTTAACTAATTTTATAATAATTAAATTTAATTTTCACCTTTAGTCCTTTGATATCTTTACTTGCTCATTCTTGATTTCTTTCAGTTTATTTTTTGGTTGGCTGAAGCAAATTTTTATGGTATTATTTAAAGAAGGTTTACAAATGGTACATTTTCTTTGACTATTTGGAAAGGCCTTTTTACAGCCTTCACAGCTTAATAAAAATTTGGTGGCACATCACATTCTTGAGTCATATCATTTGCACTAAAAATTCTGTAGACACTGATTCTGCCTGTTTTTCCTCATAATACTGTTACAGAGGAAAGCCAAGAGATTAAGTATATTTATTAAACATTTGTGGGTGCTCCATCTCTTCCTTTTTTTCTTTTTTTTTCTGCGTATTTATAAGAATGTGTGTTTTTGCTGTTATCTTTGTAGTTCAAAAATATTGCCAGGGTAAGTCTGATAGATTTAATTGTATTAATTTTGCTTGTATATCAGTTCACTTCTTTATTAGTTCAGTAGAACTTTAATCTGCTCTGACTTTGTTCCTTCTACTCTAACTGCTTTATTTCCTCCCTCTAAAACACCAGCCACACTTGGTCAGCTTTCTGTCTCTGTCCTTCATAATCCCCATCTTCTCTTCCATCTTCTTCATCTTTTGCCCTCTGTCCTCAGAAAGCTAGTAGAATTTCTCTCAGTTTTCACTTCACGTATTGATTTAATTTTCAACTGTGTGAGAGCTGCTCTTTACACATATAACCAATTTGTAAATGTGCAAATTTAATTGGGTATAAAATTCAGTAAGGCTTAAACCCAGCTTTAAAGATAGTGATGGAAATATGTAAAGACATATAAATTATTTTTTAAAGGACCAAATAAAATTTTGGTCTGAATTATTATCAGAAGTTAATAATAACTTAAATAAAAATGTTTCCTTTCTGCAACAGAAGATTTGAGATGGCAGAGAAAAGATGCAGTAACCTACAAGATAGAGTAATAGAAATTATTCAATATGAATAACAAAGATTGAACAAAAATGAACAAAGACTCAGAGACCTATGGTACAATACCAAGTGTATTGATTTATGGGTAATGAGAGTCCTAGAAGAATCAGAGAGGGGAGCATAAAAAGAAATTGAAAATATTAATGGCTAAAAACTTCCAAAATTTGATGAAAAACTATTTATCTACAAATCCAAGAAGTTTAATAAACCCAAGTTGGATAAACACTAAGAGATGCACACTTAGACACAACTTAGTTAATTTTTTTAAAAGACAAAGATGAAGGGAAAATCTTGAAAGCATCACGAGAAAAAGGACTTGTGGGCAAGAGACAGACAATACAATTAATGCTGTCTTCTCATCAGAAACAAGGAAGGCTAGAGGACATATTCAGAATGCTAAAAGGAAAACTGTCAACTAAAATTTATACATTTAGTAAAACTACTCCTCAAAAATGAAAGAGAAATAAAAATATTCCCAGCTAAAACAGACTGAGAAAATGTGTTGGCAGCAGATCTGCCTTTCAAGAACTACTAAAAGAAGTCTTTCTGGGCTTCCCTGGTGGCACAGTGGTTAAGAATCCGCCTGCCAATGCAGGGGACACAGGTTCCAGCCCACAGGTTCCAGTCCAGGTTCCAGGGGACAAAAAAAGGAAGGAAGGAAGGAAAGAAAGAAGAAAGAAAGGAAGAGAGAGAGATAGAGAGTGAAGGAGAGAGGGAGGGAGAGAGAGTGGGGGAGAGAGAGAAAGAAAGAAAGAAAGAAAGAAAGAAAGAAAGAAAGAAAGAAAGAAAGAAAGAAAGGAAGGAAGGAAAGAAAGAAAAAGAAAGAAAGGAAGAGAGAGATAGAGAGTGAAGGAGGGAGGGAGGGAGAGAGAGTGGGGGAGAGAGAGGAAGAAAGAAAGAAAGAAAGAAAGAAAGAAAGAAAGAAAGAAAGAAAGAAAGAGAGAAAGAAAGAAAGAAAGGAAGGAAGGAAGGAAGGAAGGAAGAAGAAAGAAAGAAAGGAAGGAAGGAAAGAAAGAAAAAGAAAGAAAGGAAGAGAGAGATAGAGAGTGAAGGAGGGAGGGAGAGAGAGTGGGGGAGAGAGAGAAAGAAAGAAAGAAAGAAAGAAAGAAAGAAAGAAAGAAAGGAAGGAAGGAAGGAAGGAAGGAAGGAAGAAGAAAGAAAGAAAGGAAGGACGGAAAGAAAGAAAAAGAAAGAAAGGAAGAGAGAGATAGAGAGTGAAGGAGGGAGGGAGGGAGAGAGAGTGGGGGAGAGAGAGGAAGGAAGAAAGAAAGAAAGAAAAGAAAGAAAGAAAGAAAGAAAGAAAGAAAGAAAGAAAGAAAGAAAGAAAGAAAGAAAGAAGGAAGGAAGGAAGGAAGGAAGGAAGGAAGGAAGGAAGGAGGGAAGGAAGGAAGGAAGGAAGGAAGGAAGGAAGGAAGGAAGGAAGGAAGGAAGGAAATGAAGTCACTGTAAGCACTGAGCCCCATTGAGGAATGGATTATACCTTCTCAGTTCTGTGCCCCCAGTCAGTGAAAACATGAGATAGCAGAGTTTAGGAGAAGTGGGGCATCTTGTAGAGTCCCTAGGATGAAAAAGGAGAAGCAGCTGGCATATCAGTAGTAACAGTTTCTAGAAATGTGATTATTTAGTTTTGGTAAATCCTAGACAGAAAGAACAAAAGATGCAATCAAACAGGTAGTAACTGCCTATTATACATACATTATTTCATTTCATCTTCACAAGACCCTTCATTTCATAAATATTTACTAAATCTGAGGTCCAGAGAATTTCAGTTACTTGCCCAAGATGCCATAAATAGAAAGAGTCCAAAACAGGAATGGAAGAGCTTTGTAGCCCCAAAGTTCAACTTTTTTTCATGAAACTGAGACAGGCTGGGACCTGGGACCTGGGACCTTTTGTTGCAGTGCTTGCACCTGGACAGTATCTCCTCAAGCAAGAAAATACAAAGAAACTATAAGGGACTAAAAATAATTGTGCATGTGCAGTTGGGGCAAATTATGGAGAACAAGGTACAAAAGACCAAGACCCAGCTGCTACTTCTGAAGAACCAGGAGCAAAAACAGGGCGTTAGGAGCCGAAGCAGGGCACTGCACACGCCCCCAGCACTCAGCACCGCCAAAGGGGTGGGCAAAACACCTAAGCCACCCCTCTGGCCCGACCCCTGGACACACCCCTACCCTCACCCCATGTAAGGAACAACCTTGCCCCTCCTCGGGGATGGAACAAGGGAACCTACTTGTTCTCGCTCCCCACTACTGAAGCAGGGGCCCCAAAAACGCTTTGCCTGAATTTCTTGTCTGGCCACGTACCAATTTCTATTGATTGGGGAAGGCCAAGCACCCTGGTTGGTATCAAAACCAGCCTTCCTTGCCTTGCTGGCCATGATGCCATAGTTTGCTGTTTCCACTGCTGTTCTTAGGACTTCTCTTTCATTATTAATACAGGGAGATCACAACCTCCTCTTAGGAAACCATAAGCCCGGATTCTAGCAATGGCTCACTTCCAGCAGGTCTTCTTAGCTGTCACTCAACATGACCGAGCCTCCGATTTTCCCAGCTGTGTAATGGTCATAATGCTTCTGCCTATCTTAGTGGGTGACTAGGGAGAAGCTCAAGGAAGATAATGCAAAGCAAAACTGCTCTGAAAAGGATAAAACATTATCCAAATGATGGCAGAACTTTTAATCATCTTTAATTGGCTTTGGCTTTACTATTTTTTTTCCAGATATGGACACACCTTTGTGATTCAATCACTGTGCTCTACAGGTGTGTGCAAGTTCTTTCTCCATCTGTTGCATGACTGTATGTGGCCCTTGTTTCTGAGCAGGCCTCAGTGTGTAAGAGATCTCTATCTGTGGGTGTTCAGATATCTAGGACGCCTTGTTCTGTTGCTAAGTCAAAATTTTACTGATTGGATTTTAACTTTTTTTCCCCTCTAGTAGCTTCTTCTGGACAATATTTTTTTTCCTGGAAAACTGAGTATAAAATGAGAGTACTCACCACCTCCTCCTAAATCATAGTATCATAGGAGGTCAAAAATTCCCACAAGAAGAAGACATTTGTGACTCTCTCTGGTTTGGAATCTGATGAAACTCAGAATACTTAAACTTTTAGGCTAGATAAGCATCAAGAAGCTGCACACTTATCTGGAAACTTTGAACTTTCAGTACCTATTTGGGTAGGAAATCTCATGAGATTAAGTTTTGTTGCCCGATTTCCGGAACTTCCTGGTTTTGAACAGGCCAGAAATTCTTTGAAAAAAGGAAAAAGAAAAGCCACTGTGGTGCCCAGCTGCTTCTGCCCAGGAGTAGAGTGGAAAGAACCAGAGGGAAGTGTTCAGTGACCACCCTGACTAAACCTCCCTCATAGATACCTTGGCACTGGCCAGATTCTGAATGACAGTATTGGATAACCTGTTGTTGGTAATATGGTTTTCCAATTTTTATTATACTTGGTGGTGAGATCATCCTTTGGAAGGGGGGGTGGTGCAGCAGGCAGCCCAGAACATCCACTCTCTGAGTCTCAAATTCCTCATCTGAAAAATATGAACAGCGATGCACACTTCACGAGATCACCGTGGTGATTATTAATAAACCAAGGCACAGTTCTTGCAACCTCTCCTGGACTGAAATGCCCATCTCTTTCCTCTTTTTCCACCACTTTCCCACTGGGGGACTTGTTCTGATAAGGCAATTGCCCAAAATAAGATGGGTTATGTAATCCGCCACGTGCATTAGCAACGCCTGTGCATCAGGGAATTCTGCTGGGAGTCTGCATCCCAGAGTGGGGTGGGAGTGGAGGGGTGCATGAGGAGGAGAGGGGAGGGTACCTCAGCCCACTTCTCTGTGGGATAAATCTCCGGGCTTCAAAGACACCTCTAGAACCTGCCTGATCAACTTTGCTTCTCAATCAACATTTTCATCTGGACATTTCTAAGAATAGTTGTGATTATCTCTGGCTGCAATGCAATGATTGAAAAGCAGAGCAAGAGTGGAGAGGAGAAGAGGTTCCTTCTTCTGTCTCCCACCTTTCCTAGAGTAGGTGAGTGAGTCAAAGAGACATCAGTGGATCTGATTCTCATTTAATAGCTGCAAACCTGACCAAAGTTGGGCAAACAGGAAGGGAATTTAGGGAGGACTACAGAGGGCTCTCAGCACAGATGGTGTATGTTAAACTGCAAAAATCACCACATAATTGCCAATTTGGAATTTTTCAGAATGATAAATCTGGTGTTTTTAATCTGAAAATTTAGTAGGCAATGTTATCTTACTCTGCCATCATGTATTATCATCTTCATCCTCCTAATTTCTCCTTATTCTTAAATGCCCCTGAAATTAGAATTGATGTCCGTTTGGCACCATTTCTCTCTTACAATCAGCGTGTGAGTATGTAAGACCTAAACCAGGTATGTTTTGCTCATCATAGCATCATTAACACTGGCACTATCTCAGCACAGAGGAGGCGCAGAATAATTCGGTGATGCTGTTTTTACTGTGGATTGAAGCCCCACGGACGTAAGTGCCCTAAGAACAAATCTCCACCTTTTTCTGCCTGTGCATCCGCCACTCTAGGGCTTGGCATCTGGCATCCACATAGCAAGTGTTCAATACATACCCAATAAGGGAATGAATGGACAGAAGCAGTAAACATTTACTGAGTACCTTCTGTAGAGAAAATAAATATAAGACAAGTTTCCTGCCCTTCGTGAGGATAGTTGAGAAGGGCTGATGCAGATACAGAGGGTTAGATAACAGTGTCAGGTGAGTTTGCACTCCATGCAAAGGGTACAGATAGGGCTTCCCTGGTGGCGCAGTGGTTGAGAGTCCGCCTGCCGATGCAGGGGACACGGATTCGTGCCCCGGTCCGGGAAGATCCCACATGCTGCGGAGCGGCTGGGCCCGTGAGCCATGGCCGCTGAGCCTGCACGTCCAGAGCCTGTGCTCCGCAACGGGAGAGGCCACAGCAGGGAGAGGCCCGCGTACCGCAAAAAAAAAAAAGGGTACGGATAGCAAATCCTGGAGAAAACTCACCAAAGGAGTGATGGCAGAGGGCTGGGGACGCCTTTGGGGGATGCTAAGATTGGAACAGCCCTCACAGGAAGGGCTGTAGGAAATGCAAAGTGTACTGAGAAGACTAACATGTTGCCATGTTCTTTCTATTACAAAGAAAAACATAAGGCCAAATATAGTAAATAGCGAGGGCATGGTTTTAATCCAAATCTATCTGACTCTCCAAAGACTATGCCTTTTTCCACATGGGGATGCCTTCCACTGGCAGAAGGAAGAAGGAATTAAGGGAAGGGAGAATGGTGGGAGAAGGGCCTTGACCTAGACTGCACGGCTGGGGAAATAGAAGCTGAAATGGTTAAGATGGAGTGGAGTTTGCTTCCAAGGAGACAAACGCTGGAATCAGATAAATGCCAGATGAAAGGCACCTTCAACAGCAAGGTCTGCAGATTGGACCTTGTTCTGTCTTAGACTAGGGAACTTTTAAGGGATGTTAAAAGGGGAATCAGTATTCTAGGAATATTAGGAAGGCTCTTACATAAGATAAATAAAAAGAGGAGAATCCCAAGTCACAGAATGGGGATGGTTTTAAGGGCCCAGATAAATGGTGCTAAGAACTTCACTGAGTGAGTTATACATCCATTCATCCATTCTCTTAAGTATCTCTCAAGATGGTCTTCTAGGGGCTAAAAATACAGCAAAGGAACAAGACAGACGTGATTCTTTCTCTAATGGCACCTGCATTCTAGTGGGAGAGATAAGACAATGAACAAGAAAAAAGAAAGGAAGGAAGGAAGGAAGGAAGGAGGGAAGAAGGAAAGAAAGGAAGGAGGGAGCAAGGAAAGAAAGGAGGGAGGGAGGGAGGGAGAGGGAAAGAAAGAAATTCAGCAGCTGGAAACCATCGTGAAGAATAAGCAGGACGATGGGGCAGGTGGAGGGGCTGGTGACCAGTGTGAGCCTGGGGGACAGGGAAGGCCTCTCTAAGAGACGTGACCTCTAAGTGGATGACAAGCAGCGTCGGGTGAGCAGAGAGAGGGCAGTGGGGGCGGGTTAGGAGGGCAGAGGGGAGGGAGTCTGGAAGCAGGACTGAGGTCTGAGCCAGCGGGACGGGGGTCGGATGCGGGGAGAGAAACAGGAATGAGGGATACGGTGGAGAAAACTATGCAGGTCCTGCGCTGTCCGTGCACGTGGTGCCCGAGAAAGGGGTTCCAGCCTGATTTCAGAGTCAGGACTCTCCAGGACAGGAAGGTGGCAGAAGAGGTGAATGCTTCCAGCTGAAGGAAAGAGGAAGTCTTAGGTTTTATGAAGAAGCCTAGGAGGAGGCGGAGGTAGCCTGTGACTCATCTGTGGCTTGAGGCCTCTTTCTTCTAAGGGCAAAACTCTTTTCTTTCATACCTTGTGGAATTTCCGAGGTTGGAATTGCTGATGCCACAGAACTGATTTGCTGAGCCGGGTGCCTTGGGAAAGATGGTCACACCTACCTCGACCCACCACGTGTCAGTGTGAAATTGACGAAGATGCCAAACGGACAGGATTCTAGCATTTTCCCATCAGAACACACTTGACGAATTTTCAAGTTTAGTGACATAGAGACAGCTCACCTCGTTTCAAAATTGCTTTAAGGTTGACTCAGAATTAAACAAAGAGACAAAGCTAGCAGATCCATGAAGACCAAAATCAGTGAGCATGAAATAGAAAGGAATGAGGATGGTGGGAGGCATGGGGACAAAACCTCTGTTGAGAATTCTTGGATGAGAGATAAAACGCACAGGAACATAGAAATGGATGAAGTAAAACATTTTGCTCCAAGCATCCTCGTTGGGTCAGAGTCAGGACAGAGAAAACAAACTGTGGGATCCCACTGTCTGGTCACAATGATTCTTGCTGCTTATCCGGGAAAATAAACTTCCTTGGCCCGGAAATTCAAAGAGGGGTACTTGCATAAGGAGAAAAGTTATTACTAACATCCCGGATTAAAAATTTGCCAGTAGGGAATTCCCTGGCAGTCTAGTGGTTAGAACTCAGCGCTTTCACTGCCGGGGGCACGCGGTTTCGATCCCTAGTTGGGGAACTGAGATGCTGCAAGCCATGCGGTACAGCCAGAAAAAAAAAATGCCAAAACCCAGTTGTTCCAAGTGGCTTTTCCTTCACCAATCCCTGGGGGAAGAAGAAATCGTCCTGCCAAGTCAGTTGCTTTTTGGGGTGTTTGAGAGGCAGAGAACGGGGCCGCTTCTGGCGATGTGGCTTAGCACTGGAATTATTATCGGTTAACCTTGAAGCATCGGTCACTGCGGTCTCTGGTCTCCCGGGCAATGCCGCCTCTGAAGGTGTGGGTCAATGTTCAGCAGACAGGTGTTCCACCTGCTGCTCCGAAGAGGCACCACCGCCTCAGCTTGTTCTATTTAAATCTGTAGTGGAAAAAAAAAATTCAGAAGCGGGTCATCACAAGCCTCCCCCGTAAAAACACAGCTTGTTTTCTATCATCAGCAACCTGAGTTACACCAGAGCCCTGACACGTACATTTCAGGAGAGACTAGGAATCGCCGGCTACATTTACATAACATTAAAATCACTGTCTCCATGCACAAAATAAAATGAATCTCTCCCCATCTCTCCCAGGGGGCCTTGCCTGCGACAGAGTTCTGTCTGGCTTCCACTTTCGGAGCCCCGCTGATGTATGGGATCTGTGCATCCTTGGATTTCCCTGGCAGTGGCTGGATTCCCCTGTGTTCCGGGCCGGGAGGGAGCAACAGTCCAGGCCCGCGGGAGCCAAACCGCCTGAGAACACGCGTGAGGTGAGGCCCAGGTTGCGCACCTCCTCCCCGGCATGCCTTGCAGCTGCAGGAAGCCGGTTCCCCCATTTCAGAAACCACAGGCTCCTGCGGGCGCCGAGATCCCCCGTTTTCTGTGCTCTGCAAAACACGCACACCATCTGCTCTCTTGGGAGTCGCCTCCTTTCACAGTTTTTGGAGGAGCTGGGCCTGGGAAAGGACAGCGTGACCTGAGCCCCGGGGCGTTGGCACTCCAGCCTCCCCAACCCCCTTGGCGCCAAGGGCACTGCCCCCCTGCCTCGTGCTGGACTATTCCGTCTCCTAGACTGCAGCACTGATGGTGCTGTTTCCTGTGATGGGATCGCAGCCCTAACCGCACGGCAAGGGCGCTAAGCAAACAAGGACGTGTGTTTAGCTGCCACCGTCATTCTGGAAGCAGGGATGTGTCTCAGTGGTATGAGGAAGCAGGGGTCTCGGGGTTGGGGCCATGGCTGAGAGCTGCCGCCCCCCGTTTCTGCCCAGGGCACCCCCTTCCCATTTCCACCTGCCTGCTTCATCTGCTTGTCACTGAGGACACAGCCCAGGGCCTGCATTGCACGCCTTCTCGACCAGATGCTGCCAGAGCCCCTGCTGCTCTTCCCGAGGGCCCCACTGGGCTGCCCGTGCCCCGGACCTTGGCTCTGAACTCCTCGGTCCTCTGTCTCTGAAGCCCAGCGAAGGGTCTGGCCGTCCGTGGGAGGTACGGGGGCCCTGTCGGCCTCAGCCATCGGGTCGCCAAGCAGCCGCAGCTGGAGTTTATCACACCAGGCAGGGGCCAGAGGTGGACTCCGCAGCTGCCTCCTGAGGGCTGCCCCAGGCCTCGGGGGTGGGCGGTGGGGAGGGTCCCTCCACGGTCACAGCCAGCCTTCCCGACCACGAGGCCAGCCCCCAACCCCGGGGCAGCTGCAACTCCCAGAGCCAGTCAATCCCAAAGGCAGTCACCCCCCGAGGTACGGGACCTCTGCCCTCGACAACCCCTCCACCCTCCCGGTGCCCTGGGATCGGCTGCCGCGTGCAGAAGAGGCAACTGAGGCCCAGAAAGTTCCGGCTACTCTCTCAAGATCACGTGACCCGTAAAGCTCAGACAGACGAAGCCATCGACGTTGAGAAATCCAATGCACTGGATGGTTTTCTGTTTCCCTGGCCGCCCACGAAGCCTGGCAGCTGGGCCACCTCCCAGGGCCTGCCCACAGTGCGGGTGCTCGGGGCCCGGGTGCAGGAGGCCCCGCCAGTACTGCTTCACGGTTGTGGCCTTGAACTGTTGGTTGTTTCACCTTTGACTGCGTGTTTGGTATGTGGGGTGAAGGGGACAGTGGAGAGTGTGCCAGGGGAGTGTGCCGTGCTCCCAGCTGTCTCCCCACCCACCCACCCTGCCCTGCCGCCTGCTCCGGCACCCCGCCCCGCCCTCATGGCCGCCCTCCACCCTGCGCTGGGACCCGGCCTGGGTGTGGGACACAGGGACCTGGGGACCTGGGGACATGGTTAGGCACACACAGCTGTGGGCGGTGCCCTGGATACTGGGAGGTCTGCAGTTACCCCCTTGAGTATCCCCGAGGCCAAGGGAGATGACCTCAAATAACAAATAAAAACCCTCATGACAAGTTAAGAGAGAGATCACAAAAGAAAGAAAACACGTCTTTCCTCTTTTTTGCACAAGGAGCCCATGTCTTCAGTTTGCACAGGACCCACCCATTACGTAGCCTGCCTTGCCCACCCGGCGGGTGCCAGGACACCTGGTCACCCGGGACACAAGGTTATGGACGGGGTGCTGGCTCCTGGGGCCCACACCATCCGGGACTTTGGCTGACGTTCTCCTTAAGGGATAGGTTGGGTTCGGAGGAGACAGACCCACCTGCTTCCTCTCTCGCAGCTTGGTTTCTATACGAGCCAGGGCCCCGGCGGCCAGCAAGTTGGGGTCAGGCCACCTCCTACTCAAAGATGCAAGGTACTGCCGAGGATTTAAGAGCTGCATTCTCAACGCTTGTGGCTAAAATAAGGCTGCGATTTTGCATCTGCAATTATTTACGCCTGGAAATAAGGAAGTGAAATTCCCACCTACTGGAAAGACAGTGACAATGGCCACAAGGGCCACTCCCTGGGGCAAGTGTGGCTTCGGGCCGCGCAAACAGTGCCTCACACGTGTGGGGAGGCTCGGGGGCCATGACAGGCAGCTGCCATCATGCTGGTGTCCAGCAAGATAGGGACCAGCCTGCGTTTCCTCATCTGAGATGTGGAAGGGGCATGGACTTCTCGAGGAAGTGGTGATGGCTGGAGGAGACGATGCAGGTCTGCAGGAGGCCTGTGCCCACGCAGGGACTGTCACCCGCGGCTCGTGCCCTCCAAGGCAACCTGTCACTGGCAATCCTGCCCGTACGGGACCTTCTTGAGGTGTCCTGGGCTCTGTTAGGCTCAAAGTCACTTTGGGGAACGCCTTTCTGTCCTTCATGCCCATGCTGGTTTCCTGTACAGGGCCTGCCTCGTGGGCTGCTTCAGTTCCTCGCAAGGAGCAGCCTCCTCTGAGCTGAACTGCGAATGACCTGGATTCCATGGTCACTGCAGGAAGGGGCCCTGAATGGCTGACACCACCGACCACAGTCCTCAGTTACAGGACAGGGATGTGATCCAATCAGAGCCAAGGATGCTTCCCAGGGCCTCCGGACAGAAGAACCTTGTCCTCTGCAAGAGCTTCAAGGGCCAACATCCTCCCTTCCTCTGAATGGTACGAAGGAACCCCTGGGTCTGGATGTGAGGGCAGAGCTCACCTGAGCAGGAACCACCCTGTGGATTCTAAGGATGACACCATAGAAGGCTCACCATGGGCAGGGAAGATCTTTGATGTTCTTACAGATGTGCTGGGTCTTCTTCTTTCTGTGTCACCTGTTGACTTCCTATTTGAGCTGATACATTTCCTATATTGTTTAGATATAAGTTTCAGGTTTGTTTGGGTTTTTTTTAATTTAAAAAATGTTATTGAGGGATTTCCCTGGTGGCGCAGTGGTTAAGACTGCATGCTCCCAATGCAGGGGCCCCAGGTTCAATCCCTGGTCAGGGAACTAGATCCCACATGCATGCCGCAACTAAGAGTTCACATGCCACAACTAAGGAGCCCGCCTGCCACAACTAAGACCTGGTAAACCAAATAAATAAATAAATATTTTTTTAAAAATGTTATTGACTTGATAGGTATTCAGTTGTATCTCAGAGTTGTTCAACTTATATTTCGATTAAGTCATGCGTTAACTATTAGTTTCGTCTCTTCTCGACCTCATGATGAAGGAGAGCATCTCGAAGTCCTTAGATGGATAAGTCTATGGACCATGGGATGGACCCAGCCTCTCTGGGAAGAGAATACCCTGTCTTGAGTGTGGTTGCACACCTGGGATGGTATGAACCTGGTGCCTGCATTATACCCATCCCCTGGATAGACAGTCAATCTAAACTACGAGGCCAAGTGGGAGATGGAGGATGTATGTAGTAAGGGGAATTCTAAGATGATCCCCAAAGGCCCCTTCCCTTATGGAACTTCCTTCCCTTGAGTGTGGGTGGAATTTGTGAATATGATGAGATACCCATTAGCATAATTATGTCATGTTATATGGAAAGATAGTTTTTGCAGATGTTGTTACGATTAACCATCAGTTGGCTTTGAGTTAATCAAGAGACACTGTCTGGTTGGACATGGTCCCTTTCGATTTGGCTCTAGAGGCCAGAGGCAGGAAGTGAGCGACTCAGAGTGTGAGGGAGATTTGACATTAGGGACATTCTCCACTGTTGGCTTTGAGAAGGGTGGGGACCAGGTTGCAAGGACCATGGGCAGCTGACAGACGCTGACAGCAGTCACCTGCTGACAGCGGGGAGGAAAGGGGGACCCCAGTCTTCCAACCATAAGCAGTGAACCTGCCAATAACCTGGACGAGCTGAAGCACGTCCTTCCCCAGACCCCCCAGATGAGAACTCAGTCCAGCCGACACCTTGATTTCAGCCTCAGAAGATGCTGAGCAGAGAAACCCAGGCACACTGTGACTGGGCTTCTGGCCCATTAAACTGTGTGCCAAAAAACAAAAAAAGGGAATCGTTCTAAGACTCAAACTGTACGGTACTTTGTTATACAGCAACAGAAAAGTGATACAGGTAGCCAGCCCCAAGGCCCTTCTTTCTAAGCTTCCATCCAGGGGCCTACAAACCTGTTTGTACCTGAACTGTAGAGTTACCAGGGAAAATAGAGTCTTTTATCTATTTAAGTTTATTGAAGCTGGATTTTCATTGTTGGTGACCAAAGCCCTACTATAGCCCTTAAGTTCATTTAATTTCTTATCTTATGATACATTTCAAGGAATAAGATGACCTGGACAGTAGTATTGACAGTTTTAGGAAAGCTTGATGAGAATTTTTAATTGTTTCCTAAACGAGCGCGTCAATATATCCTGTCATCAAAAAGCCATAAATATGCCAACGTCAGCATAATGTTTATCATTACTGACACTTTTATGTCATATGATGTTATATGGTGACCATGGGATATTAATTTGTGTCTCTGGGTGTTTTTTTTTCAACTTTCAAACGGGATAGTGTATAATCAACTTCTGTGAATTGTCTGTTCATTAAGTTTGCCCAACTTTCTATTGGAGTCCTAATTTTTTTCTTACCAATTTTTATGAGAATCCATATTAAATCTCTTATCATACTTATTGAAAATATTGCCCAGTTTGTTTCCTTTTCATTTTATTCCTATTGTGTACTTGCTTGATAGAAATTTCCTATTTTTGTGTTCTATATCTGTTATTTGCTCTCCTTATAATTTCTTATATTGGATATCAAATTTTTGGAATTATGCCAACTTTCTGATACGTGCTTTACCACTGTATGCATTTCTGGGACTCCTCTATGTTATTAGTTTTTTCAAAAGTAACTTAGATTTATTTATTAATTTTGCTTTTGTGCATTTTTTCTCCTTTTGTCCTATTTCTCAGGAGTCTCTCAGTTGCCTGTGACAGAAACCCAGTTTGAACTGGCATGAACCACCCTAGATTCTCATGAAAAAGATGCTTGAAAAATAAATAAATAAGTAAAGAAATTAAAAGATGCTTGAGTGAGGGAATTCCCTGGCAGTCCAGCGGTTAGGTCTCTGTGCTCTCACTGCTGAGGGTCTAGGTTCGATCAGTGGTCGGGGAACTAAGATCCTGCAAACTGCTCGGTGCAGACGAAGGGAAAAAATAAAGGTGGCTGAGTGGTCTACAGTTTTGAAGGAGAAGCTGGACCGTGAAGCAGGATGACTGCGGGTGAAGAAGGCTGGGGCAGGGAATGCTCTCTGCCACCCTCTGTCTCTTTTTCTCTTCACTCCCGGATCTTGGTACCTGTTCTTTCCCAGTGGCTAACATTTCTCTGTGCTGATGAGGACACAGGACCATGACCAGACACCTTGCAGCCCATCACCCAGGGCGTGGAAAGTCTCTGGGCACAGCAGCATGCAGGAGAGTCCAGGAAAGGCCCTACTGGCGCAGCCTTACAGAATCAAATTCCAGTCGGTGAGTCTTTCTGCATGAAGAAATTTCTTGACTGTCGATATTGAGAAGACTTTAAATTCACCATTTTTTTTTTTTTTTGTGGTGCGCGGGCCTTTCACTGTTGTGGCCCCTCCCATTGCGGAGCACAGGCTCCGGACACGCAGGCTCAGTGGCCATGGCTCACGGGCCCGGCCGCTCCACGGCACGTGGGATTTCCCGGACCGGGGCACGAACCCGTGTCCCCTGCATCGGCAGGCAGACTCTCAACCACTGCGCCACCAGGGAAGCCCTTAAATTCACCATTTTAAAGCTGAGCCCTCCATGATCCAAGCCTCCTGAACATGAACCAGGCCTCAGACTGACCTCAAAGCTGAAAGCAGAGGTTCCATCCCTGAGCAGCCCTGGGGGCTTCATGATAACCCCCAGCCGTATCCCCCATTCTCCACAGATGACCACGGCCACCTGCCACCGGTGGAGAGAGGGCATTCCCCTGACCACTGCTTCTAGAGAATTCCCACATCTGCCATTTATTCTCAGAAAGAGATCTGGATCCTTAAATCCGGACTCCTTGGTAAGTGGGCTGGAGTACAGGTTTCATTTGGCCAAATCCAGACGTTTTGGATCAAGCTTTTCTCTATTATTATGATCAAGAGTAGGGAGACCAGGAAAACAGCATTCTTGACACAACTTCGCCTGAGTATCGCTGTCTGTTTATGCTATTTACCACACAAATTCCCTAGGCTCCATTCTTCCTGAGCAAGTTGGCCCCAGCAACACAGGTTGCCACATTGCGGTACGTAATGATACATTTTAAGCCACATTTTTTGGAGGAGCAAGCTTTTCTCAACTTGGTGAAAACTTCTGTTTTCCCACTGCACGTTAGTTAACTTTATTTGCATCATTTGGGGCTTTGGTTTCAGTCAGCACCATGAATAATTTACTCTTGGACTTAATGGTGCTGTTGAGGGGATGAAGGAGGTCCAGACGGTGTGAGCGCCCTGTGTGGACAGCTAAGGGCATCTGGTGTGAGTTGCCAAGTGCATTGCAGGGTAATAAATGTATAACGAGCCAGGCCGCCTTGCATGTGCTAAAAATGAACTCTGAGTTAAGTAGGAGAGGCGTTTCGGGGCTTCCCTGTTGGCGCAGTGGTTGAGAGTCCGCCTGCTGATGCAGGGGTCACGGGTTCGTGCCCTGGTCCGGGAAGATCCCACATGCTGCGGAGCGGCTGGGCCCGTGAGCCATGGCCGCTGAGCCTGCATGTCCAGAGCCTGTGCTCTGCAACGGGAGAGGCCACAACAGTGAGAGGACCGAGTACCCCCCACCAAAAAAAAAAAAAAAAAAAAAGAGAGGCGTTTCCACTGTCCTGCCTCTGCTCTCTGGGAACCTCCCCAGCCGTGGAGCTGCTCAGACCCCACTTCTCAGAAGGAGCAAGGGGTGTGTGTCCACGGCCAGCCCCAGCGCCTGCAGACCCTGTGTTGTTTCAGAAACTCTGCTTCTCCATCAGTTATTTTCATCAGGAGAGATCCTTAGCCGCGTTCCGAGTCGTGCGCCATGTGACAGGGCTCTGTTCTCCTCCACATTTTCCCATCTCACGCATTTTGCTGGGCCTGGACTAAGCCATTCCAGGGCCACTTGTGGATGTGAAATGGTTAAACAGTAAAAGCTCACAGGTCTGCAGCTATGGGCGATGGGGGTGAGTGTCTGCCCACTGGACCACATTCACAGTGGGGAAGGATTTGCTCTCCACACACTCAATCCAGAGGAGTCATAGCTGTTCACAGGTCACTCTACTCATGCCCAAGTAACAGAAAAGCTGCCAGAACATTCCAGAATGGGCGGAAAGTCTCTCCCAAAGATTTAGCAACAACCAAAGCCATTTGGAGTGGGTAACTGCAGTTAAAACGTGAGTATCCATAACTTGCAGAGAGAGAAACTGAGCATCTTTTTCAGTCAGGGTAAAAGACGCTATCCCAGAAAGATGGCCTCGTGAGGGTCAAGAATGAGCTGGGAGCAGGGGGCAGCCTGAGCAACACCCAAGAAGGAAGTGGGCCTGATGATTCAAGACACCGGCCAAAAACAGGACCAAACTCTTCCATAGCTCCCAGCTGACAGCCTCCCCCCATCCCCTAACAGAGTGGGAGCAGTGGCTAGTATCAGACACTCTGCAAACTAGCTACAGTATTTTATACACGTGATTGGCATCTATAGCGATCCCCACTGGGTAGACCCCCAACCAGCCTTCACTCCGTATGCAAACGCCACATTGCAATACTTAATGATAACTTTCAAGCCACAGAAATCATAGAGAAAACTTACTTTAACAATAGTAGGGAGACCAGGAACACAGCATTCTTTACAGAACTTTACTTGACTAGCACTGTCTGTGCTATTTCCTATAGCGTCCAGGATTTCCAAATTTTAAAAAAGGTGAAGCCAAAGAATTAGTGCTGGGTTGTTTTCTGCTATTTCAGTATACTTAGGTAATTTCATTGTATCCAACCCAGCCCTTCTCCCTTAGGTAGGAACCAAGGGGGCATTAGACCTACCTCTGTCCCAAGAGGCTAACCCTGTCGGTTAGGGCGGAGACGGGTCATTTTCAAGGGTGGGCCCTGTTATGTGCTCAGGAGGAAGTGGGAGGGGTTAGTCCATCACGCTCCAGCCATTTTCTCTGGAGCAAAGCATGAGTTCTCTTCCAGCACAAACCCTGTGGCCATTTGGGATGGCAGCCCTCCAGACGGCTGGGTCTTCCTGCCCACATGCACACAGGAGCCCAAGAACTGGAATTAGCCTCCTTATTGAATGAAGGACCCAACCTTGATTTATTCATCCAATAAACATTTATTGAGCACCTGCATGCATATAAAAGAGAAAAGCTTCAGGATCCTGTCCTTGAACACTGGTAACATAGCAGCGATCAAAACTGACTTGATTAAACCAAGGTCGGGGGTGGGAGGGCGCATATCCAAATGGCTCCATCCTGGAAGAACCCAGGGTGTCACCAAGGGGGCTCTCTGAAATGGACTCTTCCCATCACGAAGAGCAGAGTTTAAACACTTGTCTCTGAAGATGGAGAAAACACAAGAACAGCTGTGCAGAAGTCAACACATTATGTTCTTAAAGAATAACAGGCTTAATTAAGTGCATGCCATGTGCCAGGTACCCTTCTAATCCCTTTATGTGCCTGTTTAATCGACTCGACCACACTGATTGAGGCCAGATTGTGTGCCAGGCATGCTTTTACATGCTTTAGAAACACTAATTCGTTTACCCCTCAAAGCCACCCTATGGAGAGGTACTATTATTATCCCCATTTTACAGAGGAGGACACTGAGACCCAGAGAGGCAAAGTAATTTGCTCAGGGACACATGGAAAAGAAGAGGAAGAGCCAGGACTGGAATTCAGGCAGACTCGCTGTGGACTCCACGCTCTTAACTATGGTGCCTCGTCCCAGGTGAGGGAGCAAGTGTCAGGCACAGAGCAGGAGGAGGAAGAAGTGGAGTGTCTGCGTCAGTGAGAGCCTGTCCCCGTTACCCAGTATATAAGCAGGAAGACCACGGTAGCACCTTCAGCTGGGCTGTGTGGACGAGGGGAGAGAAGAGAGTGAGAAAAGGAAAAATAAGTTCATACAAAACATATGTGAGTTCAAGTCTAACTTCACCAACTGACCAGCTGCTCTGAGCCTCAGTTTTACTCATCTGCAAAATGGGAATAATAATGTCTGCCTCCCAGAGGTGTGATGGGAATTCAATGATGCATAAAACCTGTTCACACAGAGGTAGTGAGCAAAAAAATGTTAGTCACTTCTCATAACCCGGGTCCCTCCCTCATGAATGAAGGTTTACTGTGGAGCCAGACAGGACCTTAAACTGCTCCCAGAGCATCTGCGGTGTCAGCAGAGATGCTGCTAATGGGTTCTAACAAGACACAAACATACAGGCCATTCATACAGAGATGTAACCAGGTAACCCTCGAAGTCCCTTCTGCTTCAAACACTTGATGTGCTGGGAGTCGAGATTACCATAGTTATGGTCGTTGCCTGGTCGTTGCCAACACACGGATCAATACTTGTGGAAGAAAAATCACATTTACTTTGGGAAATTAAATGAAGACTCTCCTTGGGCAAACTTTCTTTGCCTTACATACACCCCATTAGCAGGAAATGAATATATTTCATGTAATACATACATATTTAAATACAAGTAGAAATCAATTATTCCTCAATTCTTTTTTATTTATTTATTTATTTATTTTTGGCTGCATGGGGTCTTCGTTGCTGCGTGCAGGCTTTTTTTAGTTGTGGTGAGCCGGGGGCTACTCTTCTTTACAGTGCCCGGGCTTCTTGTTGCGGGGGCTTGTCTTGTTGCGGAGCACGGGCTCTAGGCACCCGGGCTTCAGTAGTTGTGGCACATGGGTTCAGTAGTTGTGGCTCACGGGCTCTAGGGCGCGGGCTCAGTAGTTGGTGCACACTGGCTTAGTTCCTCCACGGCATGTGGGATCTTCCTGGACCAGGGCTCAAACCCGTGTCCCCTGCATTGGCAGGCGGGTCTTAACCACTGTGCCACCAGGGAAGCCCCTATTCCTCAATTCTAGTAAGTTTGGAAATAACACTTTTGGAAAAAAGTTATAGTGACATTAGAGGAAAGGGGAATTCTCTTTGTTTAATTGAAATTTTCATAAAATTAGGTAGAAGATTTGACACATTTTCAGATTTTCCAAATGGAATCGTTTTTCTTTTTTAGACAGAAAATTAGAAAATAACTATCATACGTTGCTGATGTCCAAATAGCAACAAATATCATTAAATGACAATAGCAAGCAGCTCCTAATATTGTCTATAGATGCTGTAGCAGTCAGTACAGAGGGTAATATAAGTGAGATATTTGGGAGAGGGGAAAAAAGAAAGGTGAGGTAATGGCGATACATTTTTCTAAACATTTTTCTAATCTGATTTTACAATGGCTCAATTACTCTCTTTTACACTTCATTTCCTCTGTGCCTCTAAATGTATACAGCTCATGAATGTGATCCACAACCCCTGGAATATCTCCTATCAACCTCCATACCTTAAACCCCAGCGCCATGGGGCAGACCTCCTCCATCCTCTTTAATGGCTGGGCTGATTGATCTCATTCATTGGCAAGAGCTATTTATTTCTTTTCTAATAAATACTTCTTAATTCAATTAATCTCTTTCCTAGAGGACACGCTAAATCTAGAGATTGTGCTTTAATAACAGAGGTACCATGATGCGGGAAGATTGCTATAACAGCAAATTCATTCTTTCCAGAACATTAGCCCAGAACTTCTAATAACCTCTCAGGAGCAATCGGGTTTGCACAGGAGCACAATGGCTGAGTCTCTGGCCCAATTTATTCTCTTACACAGATACCCACGCTAATTCACAAGCTTGAAATGTATCCGTTTTAAATTGGGAATTTAGAGGTCTTCTTGATAGAAAGCAGTAAAGTAGTATGCTCCAATTCCAGGCATGGCTAATGGAAATCTGATTCCTAACTGTTATTTAATTACTTGGATATTGTGTTTTTGGTTTCTGTGACCCATTACATACTATAACATCTTTATTTAAATGGCATCTCAGGTCATATTTTCAACAACCTATTAAAAAAATAACTGAGTTATCTATAATAAAGGAACTCATTTATTACTAACAGTTCTAAACTGAATAAATTCTTCTTTCCCTTTTAAATGGTCAACAAAGTAAATAATCAACAAATGTTCCTGTATCATTGTAGAGGCAGGAGGCCCATC
Source organism: Delphinus delphis (assembly GCF_949987515.2). Classification (NCBI taxonomy): domain Eukaryota; kingdom Metazoa; phylum Chordata; class Mammalia; order Artiodactyla; family Delphinidae; genus Delphinus; species Delphinus delphis. Next base: position 3,785,743 of record NC_082691.1, read on the forward strand.
ATGTGCCTCGCATTGGCTGGCCCTGGGCTTCTTTGCAAACACTGATGGAAAGAGAATTTACATCTCCTGTGCCGTCTCCTGTTCATTTCTTTATAGATCCAACTCCTGGTTCCTGCATTTTCTAAATATCCCCGACACTCATACTGAAAATGCCATTCCTGAAGCTTTCGGAGAAAAAGAAAACCTACTACATTTACAAATAAGAGAATTACACGTAAGAAAAACTTGCATTGAGGTAGCAGAGGGGTTGAAGACGTTTCAGTAAAATGAAGAGTCCAGCTCACTCCTGCGGAACAAAAGGAGACAGAAATTCTCTGGTGTCTTGATAATAGACCAGGATTACAGAGCGTGATTCAGTCTCACAGCTAGGATCACCCCAGCCTCAGGAGTGACTCACTCCCTTCACCCCCCACCTCTCTGGAATCTCTCTTCCTTATTCTCCAAGGTCCAAGGCATCAAGTCTTCTACGTGGGGGAGCTAGAAAGCATGGGTGTGTTTGTTTCATTAAACAAAGACACATCCTTTTCTGAAAAAAAATACCAATTTTAAAAAGCCCTTTTTAGATTCTGTTATATGAGAAATGTCAAAACTTGGGAAACAAAATCCTTAAATGTACATCAGCAGGGAAACGAATAGATCAAAAATGACGTGTCTGCATTACAGACTAATATGCATTTTAAAAAAGAATGAAGTACAACTGAATGTTAGAAGTTGGAAAATTATTCACGACATGTTCAATTTTTCTTAAGTATTGAGTAGACACAAAATTATTAATATACATAAAGTACAATGAATAGCTAACTAACAGCCATGAACCCACTTTGTGCATTAGGAAAACCAAGTATATCGTTACTTTGAGGTCCCCCTTCCTAATCTCATCTCCTTCTGTCCTATGTTCTTTAGAAAATTATTCTTATTTCTCACCATCTATAAATAATATATTTGGTTTTTATGTCTTTGGACTTTACAGGAATAGAAATTTACCTTTTATATTCTTTGTGACTTGCTTTTCCCATTCAAGAAGAAGTTCATGACATTCATTCATATTGATGTGTGATGAACAGCTAGTTCACTTTAACTGCTATGCAGTACCCCCAGTTTTTAAAAATATTCACTTGCCAGTGGACCTTCTGGTTTCTTACAGTTTTATTTCTACAAAGAGTGCTACTTTATATTCTTGAATATTTTAGTTTTTCCAATCTGGTGATATGATAATATGATTTTAACTTGCATTTCCCTAATTACTAGTGAGGTTGAACATCTTTTCATGTGTTCAGTCATTTATGTTCTCTTTTGTAAGTGCCTGTTCAAGCCTTCTGTCATTTTGCTATTGCTTTATAATCGACTTTTAAAATCTGATTTGTAGGAGTTATTTATGTATTCTGAAAATGAGTAGTACATGTTCTTTACAGATTCTGGAAATGACTATGATATGTATGTACTTGTGAGAGAATCCCTCAGTTTGGAGCTTGTCTTTTCATTTTCTTTATAGAAGTTTTTAATATTTTCTTTTTTAAAATGTGCTTTTTGTGTCAAAACTTTCCTTACCTCAAGATCATGAAGAGTTTTTTTTCTATATTTTCTTCTGAAATAAAAGTTTTTTACTTCACAATTTGGTCTTTAACGTTTTCATTTTAAAGGAATGGATTGAGGAAAGGGTTAAATTTCATTTTTTTCCTTCTGTAGATAACGAATTATCCTCTAATTATGACTTACTGAAAAAATTTTCCTTCTCCATCATTTGCAATTTTAGCTCCATTATAAATTGTTTCCATGTATGTATGAGTCTATTTCTAGGCTCTCTGTTCTGTTCCATTGATCCACTTGTCTATTTCTGTACTAAGACTAGACCATAATAGTCACTATGTTATTCATAATAATTCTTGTTAGCTGATCAGGAAAATAGTCCCGCATTTTGAATCAGGATTTTCTTAGCCACTCTTAACTTGTGGATCCCTTCCACATAAATCCTACAATTATCTTTTTGAATTCCTTAAAATGGTAGAGATTTGACTAAGATTGAATTGAACTCCTCAATCAATCTGGAAAATTGACATGTTTAAAATATTGAGTTATTCAATCCATGAACATGGTACATCTCTCTATTTATTTAAAAATATGATGGTAAATTTATCTATTTATCTATTTTAGTCCTGTGTGTGCAATTGTATTTCTATATTATGAGGCTATTTCTCAGTTTACAAGTTTATTACAAGAATTATTATATTTTTCTGACAATGATGTAATAACTCTTATTCTCTCATAATTCCCTTTACCTTAGAGTCTCTTTTGTATGATGGGAATATAGCTACACTTCTTTGTTTGTTTGTTTTGATCTCTATTTGGCTACTTTATCTTTTCTGATAGTTTCATTTTCAATCCTTCTGAAATATCTATCTTATATCTATTATTAAAAACCTATAGCTTTGTTTATTTTTAAAGTCCACCCTCAAAATCTAGTTTAATCTCAACTAGAAAATTTAACCTATTCAAATTTATTTTAAGTAATGACATATTCTGATTTATTTCTATCATTTTGCATTTTCTGTGTATTCTGCCTTTTTTTTATACTATTTTCTTGTTTCCTTTTGAATTGTGTTTTTTCTTTACTAATAGTTTGACAATTACATACCTTATTCCTGTTTTTTGTTTTCAGTGGTCACCATAGAAGTTTTAATATGAACACTTAACACATAAAGTTAATAAATATTTTTACCTCGATTCAGAAAATGTTAGGACCTGAGGCTCCTCAACTCCAGTCCTCTTCCTTCTGGTTTACATGCTATTGTTGTAGCTGGAGCCCAACAGAGCCTGGGGCCAATGCCTTAAAGTTTGTCTAGGCGATTTTTTCCTGAAGCTGAAGTTCATTTCCAAGATTTTCTGTTCTCCCAGGATCTTCCATCACCAGCTTTGGATGGAATCAGAGAGCTCATCCACAGGCTTTTGTGAAACCAGAGAAAGTGACAGGAGGAACACACTGCACTTGGATGCATCTTTACCAGGATGAAAATGACCAGGGAATATTCTCCTCATACCTTACCTGCCCCTGGCTAAATCCAATCCACCTGGGCTCAGAGTGCAGCAGTCAAAGGCTGTGTCTGTTAGCATCTTCTAGGTTTGGGGGCTCTATGTAGTTGCAAGAATATTCTAAAGTTCTTTGAAGAGAGGGGAACTCTGAGGCTCTTAGAGGAAGTGACTGAGGTCACCCAGGAGTCAGTTGGTAGGACCAGAAATAGACTTCAGGTCTCACTCAGTTCAGACAAGACAGAATGTTCGCTTTGATGCTACCAGAGAGAGAGAGAGAGAGAGAGAGGCCAACAGACACCATATTTGTGAAGTCGATACGAGAGAATTATCCACTTAAGAACAGTTCTTTCTTCTCCCCTTCTACTCAAGCCCATCTGAAACTCCTCTGCTGACTGGTGTCACTGTTAGGAATATTCCAGCTACAAGAAGTCCTGAATGGTAAACACAGCAGCTGCCGTCCCCCACAGCTGCGACCACGTTTTCGTCTTGTGATTTCCGCAGCGCTCAGCCTGTGCCTCTTGCTTTCTCCTTGCCCTGCGTGCTGAGTGTGAGAAAATTCTGTGTGGGAGACTTTGTCTTGAACCCTTGGGCATGTGCCACTGCCGGCCTTTCACTCCTGAGTACACTGGCATGAGGGACGGCTCTGAAACGGCGTCAAGACAACTTTAGGAAAGCACAGGGAGAAGGCACACTTCTGACTTGCCTCTCACCCAGCTCTGAAGTCCCAAAGGCAGGGCTTCAAAGAACAGAGAAACTCTGGAGAAGAGATGAGTCTTCCCTTGGTTTCCTCCCCGGTAGGGCAGCTTGAGGCCCTACACGCCCTCCTCCTAAAAGAGACCGAGGCCACACAGCAAAGTGAAGCTGTGCCTTCAGATTTTCTCCCTTTCCCAGAAATAAGAGGTTACAGAGAAAACACAAATGGAATCTAAATCTGGTAAGATTTGCAGAACCTCGAGGTTTCGCTGGGTCAGGAACAGAGTAAAAATAGTCTATCAGGATGAATCCTGGCCAGAAAAATAGAGACAAATGAAGGGCAAGAAAATGCATAGGAAAATTTCACTTTTTTCCAACTTCCTGTTTGGTTTCACTGTTTTTCTCTGGATCAGTCATTTCTCCCACCGCCTTCATGGTATTTCTGATGAGTCAACTAGGATACCAGAATCCAGGGGATTGCAGAGTGGGGAATTTTCACAGGTCTGCTCATCAAATCTGTGGCGAAGATGTATCCTGGATGTGGACCCTGTGCCACAGAGCCAGCCAGACCAATTCCTATGATGCAGGACCTCATCTCTCAGCACAAAATATGGCCACAAACAAGCCTTGAGGGAGACTCAAGAGGCCAAAGAGAAGGAACAACCGAGGGTCGCTTCATCACCAGACACTCCCAGCTGTCCCCGATGAGCAACTGCTCTCTTATTTCTGGAAACCTCCAGTATGGAGACATCCCTGCTCTCCTCGATGGCTACCTCCTCTCTGTCTGACACTTACGTTCATTTCCCTCAGGGTGATCCAGCCTGTTCTCACCCAGTTCCTCCTTCTCTCCTGATGCTCTTGTTATATTCTAGGGTCATGACTTAAAGATTCCATGTACCTGTCATTCTGATCATAATAATCTGCTTTTAAAGGACTATCTCAAGAAATTCAACTGCTCAAGGTCAGCAAGCATGAGAATAACCCACACTCTGAGATTCTCTTTTAGGACAAGAAGTCAAATTCCATAGGTTGCAAGTAACAGAGACCCACTCAACCTGCCTTAAGTAAAAAGTGTGTTCTCATGTTCTTTTCTTTCTTTGTTTCTTTCCTCATAAGGAATAAGGGGTGTCTGTGATACCCAAAGTCAGAGAGGTCCCCCGGGGCTTATCAGAAGTTAGAACCAGGAGCAGGGAAGTCCCAATTGAGCACAGCCAGGAACCTCGTCTGTTCCTTCCTCAGCAGCAGGTCTCACCGTGTCTTCGCTCTTCCTCCCTGAGTGCCTCTTATTCCTATGAGTCTGCAAAATGCATTTCCTTGTTGAGGCATCTACACCAACAACTGAATAGAACTACCTCAACCTCAGGCTCACAACCTTCCTTGGATATCAATCAGCATGTCAAGTAACAATTCCAAATTCCTGGGGAAGAAAATCTAACTGGCCCGTCTTAGGTTAGGAGACAAACTCTAGTCCAATAAATTGTGCCCAGAAAGAGGAGGGACTTATGGTTGAAATAAAGACATATTCCCACCTTGTATCGGTGAGACCCATGTGGGCTCCCACTACCCATCTGCTATGAGACTAGCAAATGACTTTCATAGGCTTAAAGTAATTAATAAGCTTTGTCCAGGCCACTGTGTCTAAGAAAATGGCCGCTTGGAGGAGAGATGCACTTGCATTCTTCCCATATATTCTTTACTTTGTTAGGACTACACCTCAAGGGAGAGAAAATATTGAGTAGGCCTGAGCCCTCTCTGGGTATGACCAACAGGAGCCCACATCCATCAGCTGGGCAGATGTAGTGGTAACATACCATGGGTTAGGTCACCGACGGATCAGTTTTTAGTCGCACAGTCCCTGAGTGCAGGGTTAGTCCCAATATCAAGCCCATACCCAGCATGTGCTGCTGACCCCAAAAATGTGTATGCAGGACAGTAGGACAACCCACCCCCATTGCTTGGAAGAAAATCACAAAGCCCCAGTACTCTGGATCATCTTTGTTTGTAAAGGTGAAATTAAAACGTGCTTTAAGACTTAGAAGGTGGATGACCAAGAGAATATCAAACCGTAATTATGTCCAAGTTTCAATAACATCTTAAATCACCCAGTGCATTGTCTCAGTCTTTTGGAACTGCTACAACAAAATGCCAGTGACCGGGTAGCTAATAAACAATAGAAATTTACTTCTCACGGTCTGGGGGCTGGAAGTTCGAGATCAGGGTGCCAGCACGGTTAGGTAAGGGCTTTCCTCCTGGTTGCAGGCTTCTCGCTGTGTCCTCACATGGTGTAAGGGGCTGAGAATCTCTCTGGAGCTTCTTTTATGAGGGCACTAATCCCATATGTGTGGGATCCACCCTCATGGCTTAAGCACCTCCCAAAAGCCCCGCCTCCTAATACTATCACATTGGGCATTAGGAATTCACATATGAATTTTGGGGGGACACAAACACTTATAAAGAAGCCCCTGATGTCCTTGGGGCTTTCAGTCTATTTATCTCCTCTTCATAGCATTGATCATCCAGAACGGCATTAGATTTCATGTTCACCTTCCTCACTAAACACTGGGGCTCTTGAGTGAAAGCACCATAACTTACCATGTCATAGGCTTAGAGCCTGGTCCAAGACCTGGTATGTAGCAATAGACAGTTGACAGTAGATGGATGGATAAATGATTTATGGAGGAAAAGATTTAGGAGTTGAAGGCTGAAGAAAGGAAGGAATGGACTGAAAGGAAAGGAAGGAAGGAAGGAGAGAAGGAAGGAGGGAGGGAGTTCCATAGCAAACATGACATCAGAGTAAGCCTTGGTGTCATCTATCCTGTGGTTCAGCTTGGCAAGCAGGTGTGAGCAACCTCCTGGACCAAACAAAACATCAACACAGTGCTGCTACTTGGCTTCACCCAAGAAGCTAACAAGCTTGACCCCCAGGCTAAAAGTTCCAAGTGTCACGTTGCTTTGGGGATTTCTCTTCCACTCCTGTGTACCTCTCTCCTCTACCCATTTCCTCTACTCCAACAGTGTCTTCCTCACATCAGACAGGGAGGACACTGCTATGGCCATTTGCTTTTGCGAGGGACTACGTTTCTGTGTAAATGTGCTCCAGCAGTTTTAGTCCAGTGGTACTTAACCTTCCTGGGTGGATGCATCACAGGCCTATCGACATCCTGATAAAAGCTACCACTCCCCTTCTAGGAAAACGCACCCTTACTGCCCCTCAAATGCACAAACTCTGACACTATTCCAGGAAGCTTCTGGAGCTCACAGCCTTGAGATCTGTGGTCCAGGGCTACTGGACTCTGTGTTATTTGGCTCAGGATATTTTTTAATGTTAAACTTCTGCTCTCTCATTGGTAAAGTACCCAACTTAGAGGACTGTCAGGCACCAATAACCAGATGGGGAGAAAGATGCTTCGCTGATCTGAATCAGACCTCAAGGTGCAGGAAGGAAAGCCTTGTTGATCTTCCTGGTAATTGGGAGAAGATAAGGTACCAAGGAGATGCCCTTCTCCCAACCCCTCGGCTCCCACCTGTCCTGCACACACACGCAAACACACACACACACACACACACACACACTGGTCATTGGACAAAAGTGCCAGAAGACTATCACCTCTGGGGAGCAGCCCCCATGGACGATTGATATGAATCAATGGATCAGCCGCTCAGCTTCCTTCAGGTGGAACACCTAAGCATGCTCCCTTGTCTCCCAGAGGTCCCATGGGGTGCAGGTGCAGCTGCCCACAGTGTCACCTGTGCACTCATGCACCCGTGTTGGCCTCCTTCCCTCCCCAACTCACCTTTCAGCTCCACCACCAGGGCCTCCTGGGATCATCTCCTGAGAAACTACCTGCATGTCAACCCTTGTTTCAGAGTCTGAATGAACACAACCTGACACAGGTGGTGGCCAGAACTTTGAACAATCAGATACGATTCTGAGAGGGCTTTATAAGGTGGTCAATAGATTTCACCATCGGGTTCAGTATCTGGCCTCCTGGAAGAGAGGAGCAGGAAGCAGGTGAGGGTGCAGCTGTGCCTGGGAAGTAGAGGAACAGAGGGTGTGAAGAGCTCACCTCCAGGCACCTGAGGGTGTGGCCCTGACAGGAAACGAGGTGGGTCTGTCACTCAGGCCATCCTGAGGGAATGCCCCAGGGTGGGGTGCTTACACAGCAGACCCTACTTCTCACAGTTCTGCAGGCTGAACATCCGAGATCAAGGTGCTCATAGATTCTGCCCTTGGTGAGAACCCTCTTCCTGGCTTGTTGATAGCCCTCCTCACTGTGTGCTCACACAGAGGGGAAATAGATAGGGGGTCACTCCTCTTTTTCTCCTAAGGGCACTAATCTCATCCTGAGGGTCCCACCCGTGTGACCTCCTTTAAACCTTACTACTTCCCAAAGGCTCCACCACTAAATACCATCACAGTGGGAAGTTAGGGCTTCAACAAAGGGATTTGTGGAGGATATGGATATTCAGTCCATATCAAAGTGTATAACTGTTTTAGTTGAAAACTATACATTGTTTCAGTTAGCACTTAACCATGTTTCTCAGATGGCATTTGCTACCCAGCTTGTTGCTGTTGTTTGAAGTAGCTGTACTACATCATCAGATGTCTGATCTGTGGAGCTCATTTTCCAGGGAGCAGCAGCCACTCTAGCCATGTGTATTTAGGGGAGGTGGGTCCTAGACTGCAGGAGCCCAGGAATTTAAGGGGAGGGAGGGAGCCCAGAACAACAACACCAAATGCCTCTTTGCAGACACCCTAGGAGACTCTTCCAGTCATGATGCCACCTTTAAGCCCTTAGGGAGTGGCTCTCAAAAACCATCAGCATCAGTATTACCTGGGAACTTATGAAACATGCAAATGAAGGGCTTCACCCTAGACCCACTGCAGCATGATTCTGAGTGGGCACCAGCAATCTATTCCAACAAGCTCTCAGGGTGAGGACACAGGTTCAAACTGGAGAGTCACTCCCTGAGGGGGGTGGCAGTCCTAGAAGGGTTGTCCTTGTTGGTATAATTTTCTAGCTTTGGGGGTTTAGAACCAGAGGAGTGGGGAGTTGAACACCTACCACCAGGTGTTTTTTTTTCCAACATCTCACACCAGACAGGTTTTCCTCAACCCTGATATCACCCAACAGGTGCTGGCATCAGTGGTCTGGACCCTTGTTGAAGATTTATGAAGTCAAGAAAAGAAGCAGAACGTGTCCCAAGACTTGTGAGCAAAAGGCAAGAGGAGAAGCCAAAAATCTTTCTGCCAATCAGTCATCTCTGTGCAACTTCTGACCCTCCTCTTCCCCAACCATCTCTCGCTTCCACACAAGTCTGGGATGGCCCTCAGTTCCTGCAGGGATTCTCATGCTTACTTTTAAAATCTTTTTGTTAATTCCCCCTTAATTCCTGTGGTTCCTGAGCCAAAACTGTTGATACACCATTTTGTCACCTACCCTGAGAATTCTAACGCTATAAGTCTTGAGACCTAATTTTCTAGAGCAATCTACCCGTGGCATTCTAAATAGACCAATCACTTACAGCCTTCTTTTAAATAGTCCTTATTTTTCTTTTATTGAAGCATAGTTGATTTACAATGTTTTGTTAGTTTCAGGTGTACAGAAAAATGATTCAGTTATATATATATATTCTTTCTCAGATTCTTTTCCATTATAGGTTATTACAGGATGTTGACTATAGTTCCTGTGCTATACAGTAGGTCCTTGTTGCTTATCTACTTTATATATAGAGGTGTGTATCTGTTAGTCCCAAACTGCTAATTTATCCCTCTCCCCACCCCAGCCTGGACCTTATTTTTTAAAGAAAAATTGAGCAGAAAGTACAGAGATGCCCTTTATACCTCCTGTCTCCACATACTCATACCCTCTCCATGATCAACAGCCCCAACAGATGGTACATTTTTTATAATCCATGAATCTACACTGACACATAAATATCACCCAAAGTCCATAGTCATATTAGGGTTCACTCGCTGTTGTATATTCTGTGGATTTTGACAAATGTATTATGACATGTATCCACTATTATAGTGTCAGAGTAGTTTCACTGCCCTAAAATCCTCTGTACTCTGTCTATTCACCTCTCCCTGCCCCCTATCCCTTGGTAACCACTGTTTTTTTTACTCTCTCCATATTTTTGCCTTTTCCAGAATGTCATATAGTTGGAAGCATACAGTATGTAACCTTTTCAGATTGGCTCCTTTTACTTTGTAACATATACTTAAGATTCCTCAGTGTCTTTATATGGCTTGATAACTTGTTTATTTCTAGTGCTGAGTAACATCCATGTCTGGATGGGCCACACTTTTCTAAACACTCACCTTTTGAAGGACATTTTGGTTACTTACAAGTTTTGCCAAATATGAATAGAACTGCTATACATACCCACATGCAGGTTTTTGTGTGGACCTAAGTCTTCAACTCACTTGGGTAAATACCAAGGAACACACTGCTGGATCATATGGTAAGAGAATGTTTAGTTTTGTAGGAAACTTCCAAACTGTTCTACAAAGTGGCTGCACCATTTTGCATTCCCACCATCAATGGCTGAGAGTTCCTGTTGCTCCACATTCCCGTCAGCACTAGGTGTTATCAGTGCTAGAGATTTTGGTCATTTAAATAGGTGTGTAGGTATATCTTATTGTTGCTTTAATTTGCAAATCCCTAATGACATGATGTTGGGTATTTTTCATATGTTTATTTGCCATCTGTATCTCTTTTTTTGGTGACATGTCTGTACTTCCATGCTTTTTATTCTAATGAGATTTCTGACAGCAGACTCTATAAGGATGTTTCTGCATGGAAGTATTGTAATGCTGCCTTGCAACTTGTTATTTTGGATCAATTTTCTCCAAAACTAAAGTTGAATCCCCATTTTATAAAACTAACAATAAAATGAGCTCAAGTATTTGATTTGTCACTAGTAATATAGCTGGTCACCACTCTTATAGCCCATGAATTGATACTGTTAACCACATTATCATTTTTACAATCATCCTGAATCCTTTTTTTTTTTTTTTTTTTTTTTGGGGTACGCGGGCCTCTCACTGTTGCGGCCTCTCCCATTGAGGAGCACAGGCTCCGGACGCGCAGGCTCAGCGGCCATGGCTCACGGGCCCAGCCGCTCCTCGGCATGCGGGATCTTCCCGGACCAGGGCACGAATACGTGTCCCCTGCATCGGCAGGTGGACTCTCAACCACTGCGCCACCAGGCAAGCCCGGGGAAGCCCCTGAATCCTTTTTTAAAGTTGGCGACTACATTTTTTTCTCAATGAATAAGTAATGGTTCAGTACATAATGATTTGTAATTTCTTAAGTATCAGAAAATACAAACCATTGGATCCAATTGTACTGACTGAAATCACTTTTTACTTTCAAAAGTACTATTTAGTTGCTTTCTTTCCAATTATAGCATACATCTCATCTCTCTAACATAGAAAGCTTTAGCTTTTCGGTCACAGTTTTTTGGGTTTTTTTTGTTTTTTGTTTTTGTTTTTTCTGCGGTACGCATGCCTTTCACTGTTGTGGCCTCTCCCGCAGCGGAGCACAGGCTCCGGACGCGCAGGCTCAGCGGCCATGGCTCACAGGCCCAGCCGCTCTGCGGCATGTGGGATCTTCCCGGACCGGGGCACGAACCCAGTGTCCCCTGCAACAGCAGGCATACTCTCAACCACTGCGCCACCAGCGAAGCCCAAGGTCACGGTTTTTTCTTACGACAACAGGTAAAACCCATGAAAAGCTTCCAACTTCTTAATTTTACACTAAAGTTTTATTTTCACCAACTAGATGAAGACCATGCACTTTTTGAAGAACAACAAAGGAAACAGACATTTTAATACAAAATTATTTCAGCGTAAGAAAATACATTTAAGTAAATAATCATAGGTGATAAAAACACACCAGAGTTCCTCTTACGGATAAATTTGAATATCCCAAAATACAATGAAAATTGACATTAAGATATGACATTAAGATTGACATTAATGCAGTCAATGAAAGAAAAAACAGATAAGTTGGACTTCATCAAAATTTTAAAATTTTGTGCATCAGTAAATCAAGAACACTATCCAGAAAGTGAAAAGACAACCCATAGAATGGACCAAAATATTTGCAAATCATGCATCCAACATGACTCTAGATACTAGAATATATAAAGTCTAGTATACAGCCAGAATATCTAAAGTGTTCAGAATATATAAAGAACACTTACAATTCAACAACAAAAACACACACAATCCAATTAAAAAATGAGTAAAGGACTTGGATAGACCTTCCTCCAAAGAAGATATACAAATGGCCACCAACTATATGAAAAGGTGCTCAATTTCACTAGTCATCAGGTAAATGCAAATTAAAACCACAATGAGATACCACTTCACAATGATTAAAATAGATATAATCCAAAAAAATGGAAATTCATGGGTATCAATGAGGATGTGGAGATACTGGAACACTTATACGTTGCTGGTAGGAATTTAAAATGGTGCAGCTGCTGTGGAAAAAAAATTAGTAATTCCTCAGTAAGTTACACATAGAACTACCGCATAACCCAGCAATTCCACTCCTAAGTCTATACCCAAAAGAATTCAAAACAGGTACAGTATTCAAACAAAATCTTGTACACAAATGTTCATAGCAGCTCTGTTCACATTAACCAAAAGATACAAACAACCCAGATGTTCATCAACAGATGAATGGATAAACAAAATATCACACAGTGGGATGTTGTTCAGCCATAAAAAGGAGTGAAAAACAAATACATGCTACAACATAGATGAACATTATTCTCAACAACTTTCTAAGTGAAAGAAACCAGACACAAAAGGCCACATGTTGTATGATTCCATTTATAGAAAATATCCACAATAGACAAATTAATGGAGATAAAAGCAGATTAATAGTTGCCAGGGGCTGGGGAGGGGTGAATGAGAGCAACTGTTTAATGAGAGAATGAGAGCAACTGTTTAATGGGTATGGGGTTTCCTTGGGGTGATGAGAAAGTTCTAGAGATGATGGTGGTGATGGTTTACAACACTGTGGATGTACTTAACACCCCTGAACTGTACAAATAGGTTATGACGTAAATGTTATTTGATGTGTATTTTACCACAGTAAAAACAGTCAAATGCTTCAAAAGCATCATCTAAATTTGTTTCATTGGCCAATTTTATTTCAGAAACTAGTGCTTCCACTATGTAAAAATAGAAATTCTCTGTGTTTAAAGCTTATTTTCTATGGGACGGTTGTAACGTTTCCCACCTTCATCTCATGTTCTAAAAGAGCATTTTGTTTGTTATACTGGTTTGAAAAGTCTGTCTACTTTTTTTAGTTAATATGGCTTCCACAGGTGTGTATTAAATCTTGGGGTTCAAGATGTGTGATAGATTCATCATAAATGCTGTTCGATACAAACAATAAATGCTAGAGAGAGTGTGGAGGAAAGGGAACCCTCCTACACTGTTGGTGGGAATGTAAGTTGGTGCAGCCACTATGGAAAACAATATGGAGGGTCTTTAAAAAACTAAAAATAGAACTACCATATGATCCTGCAATCCCACTCCTGGGCGTATATCCAGACAAAACTATAATTCAAAAAGATACATGCACCCCTCTGTTCATAGCAGCACTATTCACAACAGCCAAGACATGGAAGCAACCTAAATGTCCATTGACAGCTGAATGGATGAAGAAGATGTGGTACATATAGACAATGGAATATTACCCAGCCATAAAAAAGAATGAAATAATGCCATTTGCAGCAACATGGATGGATCTAGAGTTTGTCATACTAAGTGAAGTAAGTCAGAAAGATAAAGACAAATATCATATGATATCACTTATATGTGGAATCTAAAATATGGCACAAATGGACTTATCAATGAAACAGACTCACAGACTTAGAGAACAGCCTTGTGGTTGCCAATGGGGGAGGGAGTTGGGGGAAGATAGAATGGGAGGTTGGGGTTAGCAGATGTGAGCTATTATATATAGGATGGATAAACAACAATGTCCTCCTATATAGCACAAGGAAGTATATTCATATCCTATGGTAAACCATAATGGAAAATAATATTTAAAAATATATATATATATGTATAACTTAATCACTTTGCTGTACAGCAGAAATTAACACAATATTGTAAATCAACTATACTTCAATTTTTAAAAAAAGAAAAGAAAAAATAAATAAATGCTGTTGGAGACATATTTATGGGTCTTTCTAAATTTTGTATATCTGGGTTTTATTTACCAGTGTGCAATAAACTGTCTTTCACTTTTCCAATAAAGTTGATAATTAAGCTATCAAAATATTTGCATCTAACACTCTTGGACTCATGGATATCTTAGAATTAAATTAATTTTCAAAACAGTCTTTGCTTATTATATATTTTTCTTTTTCCTTATGAATTAATCAGTTATCATGATGGTTTCCAACATAATTTTGACCCAACTTAGTTTCTTATTAACACTTTTTTAGTTCTATGAAGCAAATCAAATGAGGTATCTCAACTACAATTTTTTATATTACATAGCTTTATCGATAATATTAGATATTACTAACAATACTGTAATACAGTCAAAGAATATAGAAAATTATTAAGAAGAAAGTATGAGTCACTCAAGAACCTCTCACCCACAGGTAATGTTAACATTTTAGTGAGAGCTTTGTAGATATATATATATGAAAAACCTGTGAAATGCTTAAGATCATTTTGCAATTTGAATTTTCACTCAACTACTCATAGCGGGTATCTTTTCATCTCAAAAAATCATCTCCATCATCTACTTTTACAGGAACTACTATAAAAACTACTCATTTATAGGAACATATATTTATAGGAACATATCAAATTTTATCTTATCTTGTGATGAACATTCAGTTTGTTTTCAATTTCTGTTTCTAAAAACCTCATTCTAAAGAACCAACTACTATGTATAAAATAAATAACTAATGAGAACCCACTGTATAGCACAAGGTACTCTACTCAATGCTCTGTGGTGACCTAAATGGGAAGGAAATCCAAAAAAGAGCGGATATATGTATACGTATAGCTGATTCACTTTGCTGTACAGCAGAAACTAATACAACTTTGTAAAGCAACTATACTCCAATAAAAATTAATTAAAAAAAAGAAGACTCAGAGTACAATGGAAAGAAGAAAAATAGAACCAACAAATCATACACACACACACACACACACACACACACACACACACCCCTAGCTCTTGAGCATGCATTCCTTGAAGTTACAAAGTACACTTATACATTTTACGTTTTGATCCATATTGACATGCAGTGCTCAGTGGCGCACTAATCCACCCTATGAATGCCACCAAGGAGCCCCACTTTCTCCACTCCCTTAACAGCAATCTTTGAGGTGTGATAAATAAAAAGTCATATCTTGCAATATATTTTAATTTTCATTTTTTAACCGCTACTAAAGCTGAATCTTTTTCTTGTATTCAGTGGCCTTTGTAAGTTGTATAATGAAGTGATTTGCCCATTGCTTATTGAGTTACTTCTTTTTCTTTTTTTTATTAATTTGTAAGAGCTCTTTGTATATGAGCAAATATATGCATATATGGACTTTCATATGCATTGCAAATATTATCTCAAGCTATCATTTGTATTTAAATAGTGGTCTTCTTGCCTTCTTTTTCTTTCTTAAAAAATGCTATCACAGAAATTTTCAAATATATACAAAAACAGATAATCATGTAATGAATCCCCATATAGCCATCACCTCCATCAACAATTATCAAAGATATTACGAACCCGGTTCCATCCCTCAGCTGCTTTTTTTATTTATAATTGTTGTTGTTGTTGTTGTTTTGCTGGAGTATTTTAAAGCACAGCTCATTTTACCCATAAATAGATCAGTAGGCATCTCTAATTGATAAGGACATTTTGACATATAACTACAAGACATTTTCACAACATATCCATCTTTAATACTAAGAAAATTTCACCTACCATGTGAAACTTTTTTGGATGATATATATCCATTTCAAAATACCACCCCCCCAGGTCATTTTGCTTAGGCTGTTTTGCCTTTTTAACCAGAGGCAATTTCATCTATTTACTTTGCATAATTTCTTATACACATTTCTATAATTCTTATCATATTCTCTTTCCCTACAAAGAATTTTTGCTCCACTCAGATGTTCTCTACACTTTCATCACATTCTCTTTTCTGAGCATCAGATGATTGTAGGCCTTTGAACCTACAC
The DNA here is from genome assembly GCF_949987515.2 of Delphinus delphis. NCBI lineage: Eukaryota > Metazoa > Chordata > Mammalia > Artiodactyla > Delphinidae > Delphinus > Delphinus delphis. Next base: position 3,801,699 of record NC_082691.1, read on the forward strand.
ACTGTTGTAATTCTGATCTTCATAGCCTCTCTTCAGTTTCAGCTCAACATTTCCAGTTGAAGTGACAGTGTTTGCTGAGATCTCAGGGTCTCCCTGCCCATTTTCCATGTTGTAGGCATTTACATAGGCATTTGGGGAAGTCATGGGTTTTCCCCAAAGCATTTCCTACTTACCAACGGCCTAGCTCACAGCAGAGTTCAGAATTTCCCTCAGATCGATACACTTACTTTAGTCTGATATTAACTCATCTTCCTTAAATCTCCCCTTGCTGATGCAGGGGGCAGCCTTTTCCAAGAGTTCTGATCTTCACCAGGTGTCGCTCTCCTTTTACTCAGGAGGACTTTCCCAGGAAAATCCTGCTGCAAGCAAGAAACATCAAGCTTCTCTGTGAGGACACTGCACAGATCAAAGGCACGTGGATCTTTCTCTCTAGCACGTATCTGTTTTACTTATGTTTCAGGTAGGAGAATTGTCTACTTCTTCCCTCCTTCTCACACAGTCCTGAAGTCAAACCATCCAGGTTTGGCCAAAGAGGTTTAGTCAGTATAGGTTAGTAGGTGATGGAGTTGCTGGTTGTGTTGTTTCAGGGTGTGATAAGTTCTGACTGCTTTTGGAAGAGTTAGCCCTCAGTGTTTGGGGACTTCTGGGAAGCACGGCACTAGAGGACAGAGGGAGGGTGGACTTACAGATAATGGGCCAAGAGCCTGCAGAGCTTTTTGCCAAGACTGTTCTCAAGTCTGTGCAAGCCCACAGGAAAACATTGCCAAAGCCAACATCAAGTCATGGAGGATCATTCTGGGGAGACCACAGAGACCATCTTGTCAACCATTCCAATCTTATGAACAAAGGAACTGATGCTTAGGAAGGTGAACTGAAGGACTTGCCCAAGGCTGAAGAGAGAAGCATGACCCAAACCAGGTCACCTGACTCTAGCAAGGGACACTGTCTGTCTACCCAACCAAACCAAACCGTCTCTGGCTGGTGACACTCTCCACCTACTCAACCTCTACCAAAGCTCAGAAGGCCAGGGATGCTTCTCTAAAGCATCTCATCTTGTCCAGAGCCTAAAATCACCTCAATGGGGTTGACCACCATGGTCAACCTAATTCCAAGGGACTTCAAAGATAACTTGCTCTATCTGGGGTCCCATCAATTGCAATTCTGGAATCCCTCATCATGGACATCAGGAAGATGGGACTAGATATTGGCCTGTTGGATGAGGTAAGGTCTACTGAAACAAAAGAGAATGGTTGGCGTAGGATAAGATGAAAAATACGCTTCAAAGGGAATAGACTACTAACCCTGCTGTCCTCCGGAAGCCCCAATCCAACGCTTCAATTCCCTCCTACCCTTGGCCTGCCTCTGTCCTTAAAGTACTCAGTCTTTTGTCTGTGAAAAGACAACAGGATTGGGTCTTTAAGAGAAGAAATAAATAGTAAGTAGTTCTCCAGGTTTTCTGCAGCTATGTCTCATATTTGACAATCTCACACTCACCGACTTGACAGTCTGCTTTCGCTAATCCATATGCATATAAGGTGTATATTACCCCCACGTCTACGAGATTCTCACTTAGCCAACGACATCTGTCTGTGAACTGTCACGAAATGCTAGAATGATTCTTTTTCTTTTGTGGTGTCAATTCCTCTATCTGTCATTATGAACCTTGTTAAATACCCTCTTCCCTCCCCTTGTGAAAGGCATGAACTGAGTGCTAAGTTTCAAACATACCCCCTTAGCACATCCAGATGGGGAGAAAAAAAGCACATCTAGCTATCTACTTAATCAAACATCTACTTTTACTCCATCAACGGGGAGGAGGCCCTTTTGTACATTTAACAAATTCAAGCAATTTAGCAACTGGGTTAAAGCCTATGTAAAGTACTTCAACAACATGGGAAATGAAGACACTGGTCTTCTGTCTTAGAATTGGTTAATGGAAGACGTGAAGTCTCAAAGCGCGCACAACCGTGGGTTCTTACGGAGCTGCCCTAATGCACTGCTGGGAAAACCTTGTGAAGTTTTCCATCACGGGGGGAGGTGGGTTGACAGTCTTTGCCTTTGCTGTCAGTTCCACTGTGGAAGGCTCCTAAATTTATTATATCTAGGAAATGATTCTGGTGCAAGCCTATCCTGGAGGAAGCAAAGAAGCAAGGCATGCAGCCCGCTCTTCCGAATGTATTGTCTGTTATTACTACAAGGCTGTGGGCTGAATCTTGGCAACTCCATGGGCAGGGACCTTGGGCGCTTCTCGGTCTAAACTTGATCAAGGGGAGGCAGAGCAAGAAAGGGGTCCCATTGGCCTTTCTTCATCTACCAGCTTGACAAGCCCTAGCTAAACAATATATTCAGAAAGTTAAATGGAATCATCACAGTGGAGCAGCAGTGTTTTCCACTGGTGTGAATGTCTCCGTCAAATACCATCTCTGCTAAGTCATCAAAATGCTCAATACCACCGTTAGAAGATCAGATGTCAAATATTACGTTTGGATCAAGAAAGAGCTTTGTCTCTTTTTTTGCAATCTCCTCACTTTGGGAGGGTCCATCACCTCAGTTTCCTCATCCACAAAATATGAATAATAGCGTGGTCCAACTTTCTGGGGAGGAGAAGATAGATGAGTGCTTTGTGCTGACTAGCTCAAAAGCCACGCAAATATAAATCACTGAGTACTGCACACGCTGCCCTGCTGCTGCTGTAGGCGCCTGGAGCTGTCACTGAAGCCTGCGAGAGCTCCAGGAACCTACAAGAAGTATGTGCTGGGAGAGCCAGGTCCAGAGTCTTTTGGTGGTGATGACTGAAACGCTGTTGTAGTGGAGGGGCAGCTGCTAAGTTTATGGTTATCGACCACTGAACTTGGACTTGCTCTGAGAAGCCTGCTCCACCAGGCCAACCAGCTCAAAGGGCATCAATCATTTGGTGCAACACTGTGTCTTACGGGCTTAATGGTATTGGAATCTGAAGGGCCAGAAGCTGCCCTTGGAAGTGAACAAAGGGCTGTTCACAGGCTGGAGGAGTGAGCGCAAGATGGACCTGACTTTTGCTTCACAAATAATCTAATAATAAAGGAATTAAACCAACACGCAGGCTCTATTGATCTATCATAGTGATTGAATGATCAGTCAACGCACATCTGCACTCTACAACTTAGCAAATGGAGTCAAACCTCTCAGTTGTATCCTCAGGTTAGTTACTTGGCTTGTCACCTTTTGGTGATCATGGAATGTGTCCCCAACTACAGTTAATCGTCTTACAAATGTATACAAATCCCCCATCTCAACTTGCACCAAGTACTAGCAATAGCCTTTGCTATCATCTATCAATCAATACATTATCCCTTCTCCCCAAACGCAGGGTCATTTACTATAACCTATTGGAAAATGCTGCTTGGCAAAGACTGTTTATGAGATATAATCATAGAAAATAAGGGGATATTATAATGAGAAGTCAACCCTTCAGTTTAATTGCAAAAGACTGTTTGAGCTAAAGGAAATAGTGTATCTGAGCTCTGAAGTGGAAATAAAGTTGCCAGTTTCTGAAATGCATATCATAGAAAATGAGTTCTTTTTCTTCATTAGAAAAAACATATCTGCAAGTAATAAGAATATTACGAGTAAATACTAAAAGAATACATAGCCATTGGCTGTGAGTAGCTACAGAGTACATTATATCTTTGGATAATTTCTAAATCACTGACTTAGAGAAATACTGAGTCCTGGCCTTGGTAAATTACAATCTGTGTTCTTATCCTATAGAAATGAAAAGGATCATCACCCCACACAACCAGAACAGGAGAAGTTTATTATGAATCTGAAGTGTTGCATTTGTACATTATTCTTTGTCTCCTTTTAGAAAAATAGCTTGAAAATGAACAGAATAATGTATGTATAAGGGTAGTATGAACTAAATTGTCATATGCTCTATAGACCTAAGGAGGAAAGAAATGTGGAACTTGCTGTGCTGAAGTTGTTGTTGCTAAGGAAGCACTAAATAGGTGAAGGCGAAACCCTACGATGTTCATGAACCTGGTGCCCCAGATGGACGGAGGAACAAAGAGAAGGTAGGTCATTCCAGCTCTAAAGCCAGGAAAAAGCAGTTCCTATGCAAATTTGAAAACAAAGATGACAACTCTTTGTTGTTTGACTTAAACAAAATTGTTTTTCCTGAGTTAGAAAAGTCAGATTAACCCTTCAAAATCAGTACCCATAAATGGAAATATCAGCTAACTGTTCTGGTCACTGTTGCAGCCACTGAGGAAACAAAGGAAAAATATTCTATCTTCCTAGAGAGTAAACAAAATAAGTGTTAACTCTACAACATGGTACAGATGATAAGGGCTGTAGGGAAAAAAAAGGAAAGAAAGAAGGAGAACAGGAAATTCTTGGGTGGGGGTGGGGGGAGGGTTGCCGTGCCTTACAGAGGGTAGAAGTGACAGTCTCTGAGCCAAGATGACATCGGAGCAAAGATTTGAAGCCAGCAGGAGGGCAGGCAGGCAGGTAACCGGAGGACAGTGAGCTGGTCCAGATGCTTGAAAAGTAGCAAAGCAGAGCCAAGTGGCTGGAGACAAGTGAGCAAGGGGCACAAGAGCTGGACATGAGACATGGGAGAGACACGAGGAAGGAGAGAAAAATCACACCTCCTCGGGACTTCAGCTTTAGTCAGAGAGCGCCAGCACACTGTCCAGCAAAGAAGCACACAATCTTACTTCATTTTTCTCAGGCTCTCCCTGGGTGCTGTGAGGGGCGAAGACAGAAGCAGAGAGTGACTAGGAGGGCCCACAGTTTGCAGATGGAAGGCGACAGTAGTCTGGACCAATATGGTTGCCATGGAGATGAGAGGAGGTTGGGTTCTGGATACCTGTTGGAAGAAGAGCTGGCACGAGGTCTTGGCAGATGGGATGGGAAGAGAAGGAGGCATCCAGGATGACTTCAAGGCTTTTTGGCCTCAGCCATTTCCAGTTGCTATTAGATAAGATGAAGCAGGTTTCAGGGGAAATATCAGGGATTTGGTTTGAGGCCATGGTAAATATGAGATGTCAATTAGATCTCCAGGTGAAGTGTATGAATCCTGATTTCAGAGGGAGGTCTGAACGGCAGATGTCAGGATACACGTGACATTGAAAACTATGTCTGGGGCCTTGTCTGGAGAGCTCCAGCATTTCAGGAAGGAGACGGAGAAGCCCGTGACACAGGGGAAAACCTGGCAAATGTGGCCTCACGAACATCTACCTCCCTGATGTCATCAGGTCCAGAAGAAATGTTTATGGGTGTTTTAGGTAAACTTTAAAGCCCTAGATCAACGCTCACTTACTACTCCTGGAACCAGCTGGGCTTTGCACCAACCAACCACTTTGAATTAATTCTTCCCAGCTTTTCTCAGATAAAGAAACGATCAATTTGCAACTTGGTCAAGGTGAGTCCCAACTGCAAGCCTGCAAACCCCTTTCAGGCACTTGGCCTTCTTCCTCACCTGCTTTCTGCTGGATGTCACCTTCCAAGAATCCTCAAGGACCTCCCTAAGCAGGGGAAAGGAAAGAGAGGGGACTATCATGGATTACCGGGCACCAGGACTGAAGATTTACATCCAGGCTCTCAATCAATCTTGAAGCCAACTCCATGAAGCAGGATTGACCTCTCCTGTTGTAGATACAGATAAGAACGTGATGCTCAGAGAGGTGATGTAATTCAACTAAGTTCCTACCGTGGCCTTACCTGGAGCTGGGAGAGACACAGATATCTTCAGAACAGTTTCCACTATAGAGCCCCAAATCTAAACCTCTTCTCCAAAACCATCCCAATTCCTCTACAGATGGGACAGGAAAGATTTATGATGTATTAACACTGGAAAGAGAAAGTTGCTATAACAATACAAAAATAGCTAGACTCAATGTCTATGTACTTTACAGATTGGAAAGCCCAGTCACAAACCTTCATCTTTCCTGGATGTGTCGATCTGATCCCTTTACCAAGACTGGTGCTGCCAAGATTGGCAACTTGGCCTCAGGGGAAATAAAACACTGAAAGTGACCTGGAAAGAAAGACTTTCCACCAGCGGGAGGAGGATGTCTTAAAGGTCCTTAATGAGTCCTTGGAGGGATCTCAGCTCTCTGCTGGGACACAGGGCATAGGCAGGGGGCATAGCTGAGAGAAGTGACCGAGATTTGTATCCCAGCCCAACCACTTAGAAACTGAATACTTCAAAAGTATCGAACACTGATTCAGTGCTAAGTGTCCATTCAAGGTTGCTTAGCGCACATTGACTCATTCAGACTGTGGACGTTACTGATGAAGATCTGACTGTTGGTGGTGGTGTTATATTCCCATTTTACGGAAGAGGAAACTGAGGCCCGGGGAAGCCTAGGAGCTTGCCAAGCTCCCAAACGCAGTTTGGCTCCAGAGTCTGGCCCTTAACCTTCAACCCCGGGCAAGCCACGCTCTCTGAACTTGAGTATCCTCGTTGCGTTGTTAGACGGAAAATAACCTGGCAATAATAGTCTGGCAATGTGCTCCACAGAGCTGGGCTCAATAGAGCTGTTACCTGAATATGACTGTTTGCCTTTGGTTAATTGTCTCTTTTGAGGAAACTCTTCTAAAGCCCCCAGCGCTTCCTACACCAGCTCGAGTACCACAGAGCAGCTTCACCCTCTGTGTGTCCACAGGCTTTGTGTCTGAATACCACAGAGCGTTGCACGTCAAAATGCAGTTGTTTCCACTTTTCTGGATTAGCAGTTAGAGGCCCTGCAGGGATAAGACCACATCTCATGCTTTATGGGGACTACCTGTCTCTCAAATACCAGCCGCAAAGGCAGGCGCTCAATGGATACATGCTCTTTGCATAAACGAATAAATGCATCCCACCGGAAGGTGTGACACCACCAGAAATAGTGTTCCAATCCCGAACTTACCCCATACAGTCAGTGGGGGGAGGGTGACACTCAGCTCTCGGTTTTCTTTATCCTAATCTGTTCAGATCACTTCAATATCTGCTTTTCTTTTACTCACACAAAACATCTTTTCATTGGAAGGCTTTTGGGTGATTCTATCTCCTCCAAATCACTATATCTGACTCAGTTTGTTTTTCACTTGCTTCTAAGCAAACGATATTGATAAAAAGTCACTGTTTTTGAGAGTCTAAGTGTATTCTTCTTACAAATACCAAAGGGAATAAGGTGAAAAAATTATCGTAAAGTGGGAAGGATTTGGTTGTCAGCTGCATCACATCCTTGATTCAAAACCCAGCTGCACTGCTGCATTTCTCTGAGTTTCAAAACCAGGAGCCACGGAGCCTCTGGGGAGGACATGGTGCACCCTGAGGGGTCTCCTTCTGGGTCCCCAGGCGTTTCCCACCCAGGCTCTGCCAGCTGGACGGTCCTGGCTCTGCATGAGCCGCCCCCCACACCTCCCCACCCCTGAGTCCTGGTTCTTCACTTCCAAACCCAAGAAGTGAACCCCAAGGAAAAGGGTCGAGGCCTTGCCCCAGGCTGGAAAGCTTTGGTTTTCAAAAACAGAAGAAGCAGAAGCTGGAGATCATAAAAACTGGGAAAAAGAAACCAGAGCAGCAGAGCCCTTGTTGCAGAAGTTTCATCCCAGTGCTTGGTCTTTTTCCTCAAGTTCATGAGCCTTCACACCACACAGAACCACAAGCGTTCTGTATGAGTTTCACGCTACAGAAAGATAACAGAATTTCATTTTTTACAGAAAACTTTACCTATTATTTAACAAGATACTTACTATTTAACAAGATACTTACTATTTCTCAACTGCTGGAGGCAAAGGGATGCTCATTTTATTGCTGTTTAATAGATTTTCTTAAAGAAAAAAACACCATCATCATCGTAATTACTTACATACATTATCTCATTTAATTTCTCTGAATTCTAGCAACACCATTGGAAAGTAGGTATGCTCTGCAGGTGACAAACTGAAACTCAGAGAGGTTAAGTAACTTGCCAAGACTCACACAGCTAGTAAGAAACAAAACTAATAACCACACTTATCACCTCAACTATCCTTTTCCTCTACAAAACTCACTCTCCTTTAAAATGCAATCCAGGCTCCGCCAGAACAAAAGCACCCGTAACTGACTCCATTATTATAGTAAGTTCTGAATAAGTAGACTTTGATTAATTCTATAGGTGTTTTTATTCTTCTGAGAAGATTATCTCGAAAGAAAAAAATGGTAATTTAGCAATTATTGTCTGAATGAACTAAGCTATTTTTAACACTCTAACGTTATGGAAACAGCTATCTATCTGTATCTATCTATCTATACACACATATATATATATTTCTAAAGAAACAAAATGACACCTATAACTTTTTAGAGGATCACACCTGTTTCAATTTCCACTGATACGTTTTCTCCTCCAATGTGTTTTTTAATGTTTATCGTTTTTATTTTTTATCGAATGAAAGATTCTTTAAATTATATAGTGCTTTACAGTTTAAAAAGTTTCACACACGTGGTTTCACGTAATCCCATAATAACCCTTCTTTTAATCCCCTACCCCTATATAGATCCTCCAATATGCTTCTACTGTTGTCTTCAGCAGCTTTAACTTCTGATGGAAGGGTCATCTCTGGCCCCACGGAGTCTTATCCACAGACCCAGGTTACAAGCCGAGTTCCTTCCGCTCCACCTCTTTGCGGTGGTACATGAGACTGGCTAGTAATAGTAGAGTTCATAATAAATAATAATTACTGCTCACAGAGTCCTCCTCTCTGCTATGGCAAGAAGCATATGGCAAGGAGTTTTGTATGTGATCTACTTTATTCACCAACAATTCCGGGAGGTAGCTTATATTATTACCGTCAATGTGTAGATGGGGAAACTGAAGCTCAGAGAGGTTAGTGACCTCGGTCAAGGTCACACAGCCCAACGGCCTGGGCTCCTAGCCTCATGCTCTTCTGCCTCAGGAGGCTTTGCCTTGGTGGGATGAACACATCTGAGTCCTTGACACGCACTCCTGGGGACCATGGCACACATTTAAAGAGAGGAGCCTGGGGGGCGGAGCTAAGAGTGTCGCACTCATCCAAGGTCATGACCCCTCCACCGGGTCATCTGCCTCCCTTGGGGCCCTGCACCCTATGTTTATTGCCTCATTGAATCTTGACAAGGACTCTTTAGGATGAAGTAGCGTTTATTTCTTTTGCAGATAAAGAAGATGAGGTTCAGAGAGGTTCAATAACTTTCCCAAGGTCACACAGGTAAGGGAAGGACTAGGAATTAAGTCAATGAACCTTCTACAAGTCCAGCCTCCTCTGGGCTTTTAAGCACGGAGTTAACTGTCTCGGGCTCAGCACGGCAGAATTTCAGGACAAACCGAGTACTAGTGTCGCAGAAGGGGTCCAGCAAGAACTTGGCGCATGCTGTTTGCAGCTCAAGGATGGTAGGAGAGACTTCTCCCAGGGATGGCAGAGGCGAAGGTGGTCAACAGGGCCCCTGGCCCCGCCAGGAGCAGCCTCCTTAGACGGGCCACAGCCTTCCCTGGCCTCACTCAGCTGCCCGTTCCCTTTGCCCGGAGCCACTTCTCTCCACTTGGAAGGCCTGCCCAGCCTCCCGCGTCGACGCCCCTGAGCCCTTTCTCGCTCTTCCCATGGAAAGACGCGGTCCCGTTTTGTTTGTCCTGCTCGCAGGGATACGCCGGCGTTTATCTGACCCTTACCGATGCGCCCCTGCAAGTCTTGAAAGGCCGCGGTCTTGGCTCGTGTAACAGACCCTCCCCTGGCGCCTGGGCGGGGGTTGGGGGCGATGCCCAGCACAAATCTGTTGAATTCATGACTCCTGCTCTTCTGCTCAAATTGAGCACTCTCGCCGGGCTCCTGCCGGGTGGGGCCTGCCTGATCAGAATGACGGACTCCTCGCGGAGGACGAAGAGGTGCGCCATCAGAGCCGGCATTCCCGTTTGAATCGATACTCAGCGCCTTACACTCCCGCTTCGGGGCTCGCGGAGGGAGAGGCTGAGGCGCAGAGAGCCGAGGAGGGGTTACAGGTTTGCCTTCCGAGCCGCCCGCGCCGCCGCCGCCGCCGCCGCCCTTTCACACTCGCGTGTGCACACAGGCCAAGCCGGAAGGCGCGATCCTAACTTGTGCCTCGAGCGGGTGGGAGGGAAGAGAGACGAGAGGTATTCCATTGGTTGTCTGGGAAAATGAATTGCACCTTCCCCTCACTTGCGGAGGATCAACTTTTCCCACCCCCTCGGGTGGGCACTCATAACCTGGGGTCGCAGCCAGAACCGGGGATGCAAGTGGCCCTAGCTGGAGGGAAACGAAGCCGGGCGGGCAGTGGGCTGCCCTAGACGTCGGGGAAAGTGCTTCACGGGACCCCGAGTGCCCCGGGCGGGCGAGCACGCGGGTGCCCCGACGAGTGGCCCGGGGCACAGGGTTGCGGGTCCCCGGGAGGGCGCCCCGGCTTCAGCGGCCCCGCACGCGTCGTCCGCGCCGGACCCCCAAGGGTTAAGCGCGGGCCCCGCGGCGCGGTGGCAGACACGCCAGCCAGCCCGGGACGCGGAAAGGCGGTCACCGCCGGCCGCGCGGGGCCGCGGCGGGATGCGGCGCTGGAATGAGGAAGCGCGGCGGCGCGGGGAGGGCTGGGGCGCGCGGGCGCGGGGGCGGCGGCGGCGCGCCCAGCGGGCCCGGCACAGGCGAGCGGGCTGCAGCCGGCGGCGGCGCCAGCAGGTACTGCCCGTGCCCGCTGCCGCCCCGAGAGCCTGGGCTCGGGGGGGCCGGCGTCCAGCCCAGCGCGGCGGCAAAGTTTGCGCGCGCGGCCCCGGAGTTGCGGTCGGGACGGCGCAGCGCGAGCGGGCGACCGGCGGCAGAGGCGACGCGCCCCGCTCCGCGTCCCGCTGCGAGCCCCGCTCCGAGTCCCGCGCCGCGCCCGCTTCCGAGTCCCGCCCCACGACCCGTCCCCGTCCCTCTCCGAGCCCCGCTCCGCGTCCCGCCCCCCTCCCGGCTCCTGTCCCGCTCGGTGCCGGAGCGTGCGCGGGGTCCGAGGCGGCGGCGGGGCAGGGCGCGCCGGGACCGGCTTGGCGCGCAGCCCCAAAGTTTGTGGAGCGCGGGCTGCGGGCGCGCGCTCGGGCCGGTCGGCCGCAGGTGGCTGAGCGCTGGCCCGCGGGGGCGCGGAGCGGAGCCCAGGTGCGCGGCCCGTGGGCGGCGCTGTGCGCGCGGGACGGGCCGACCGGCCGGGAGCGCGAAAGCCTGGTGGCGGCCGGCGGGGGGTGGGGAGCGCAGAGGAGAAATGGGGAACAATGCGAGTGAGCAACTTCAGGAAGTCATTGTGAAAGAAAGCTGGGAAGAGCTGGGCGGCCGAGCGAGCCGGGCGCTCTGACAAGTGCCTGCGCGGCCCGCGCCCGGGGCGGCGTCTGCGGCGACGGTCCTGGGTCCCCGCGGAGCGCAGCCGAGCCCGGGCGGGACGCTTGGCCACGGCGAGGGGGCCGAGCAGGCGAGCCCGGCTCCGAGGTTGCTCTTGGCGCCCGAGGATCGGTCTTGGACTCCCAGAGTGCGACGCACACATCCACGTGAGTGTTTCCAGGTAGAATTTCCGTAGGAAAACTCGGATTAAAAAAAGAGAGAGAAAGAAAGAAAAGACGAGGCGGTTAGATGTGTAAGTCCTGGTTTCGCTCGGGTCCGCCTCTCCTCTCTGGGGACAGTGGGAGCGCTGACTTTTGTCAAAGCCTGGGCCACTTGGTGCTGTGACTGCAGGTGCAGGGCAGGCCGGCCGCGGGACACCTGTGAGCCGTCCCGCTGTCCCCGTGGGGAGGACACCGTGGTCCCTGTCGTGTTTAAATCGATCTACGCTTATATAGTGAGATCACGGAAGTCAGCCTTTATAAAGTCATTCATAACGCGCTTTCTTTTCTTATTTTTGACGTGAGAGCTTTTTGTTTATACTGTAAAATAAACAGATCGAGTCTGAACTTGCTTTCCGCAAAATCGGAATTATCCCGGTTTGAAAAGTTGGTAGTACTTTTGCCGAGTGCCGTTTTGGCTGTCAGGTTACGAAACCCCTCGGTCAAAAGGCGTCGGGTTACTTGCGACTGTATTTGAAACGTGTTTGAAAAATTCGTCAAGGATCCTTGGTGATTCCTAAGGAATCTCCTGAAGGTGTGATTGTTTTTTCTTCTGAGTTGGAGGCACGGAGTGTAGCATCTGGAGAAGCAAAAAGGGTTACGATTCGATTCGCAGGGTCTGATCCGGCACTTCCAAATGCAGCTTTCAAATGCAGTTCCCATTCTCTCTGGACTGCAGCCCCCGGAGTGAATGTCAAGGCCCTGTGCTTCCCTCAATTTCAACACTCAAAATTCCCCACCCTGCTCCCCACGGGGTATTTCAGCTCTGAGGTACCTTATTTTAAACTTGGAAAGACAAACTGGTATTGAAGAAATATCTCCTTCACCTTCTGTTAAAAGTTAAAAAAAAAAAAAAAAGGAAGCTGAAAATATTTAATATGCATAATATTTAAACTTTCATGGAAATTTCAGTGATTTTAAGGATTGGTTCACTTTGGTTGAGGGGAGAGTGGAACCTGCAGGAAACGGTCTGAGCCTCTTGAATTCACTGCTTTGTCTGAAGATGTTTATTTGTTGAGGTTATTCGCATTCATCTTTTATATGGGATTTTTAAAGTAATAATTCAAGTATTATGTATATTATATGTGTTGCAATTGTTTCAGTGACAAATTAGATTATTTGATATGTGGCTTAAAATTTAAGCAGTCACAGATATCTCTAACCGGAAGATTACTTGCTTACATTCCAGATTATACAGAACGTGTTAAAAAATAATTTGTGTGCACAGATATAAATAATGATGTCGCATTTAAAAATCCTATACAACTTGGGTTTGATATAGTGTATCCGATTTCAGAACTTCCCATGGTCATACATGTTTATACCTTTTTTACATGGGAAAAAAATATGTGTTTCCTGGCCTCAAAGTCCACCAGAGCTGAAGACCAAAACATGTCACTGAGTTAAATGGTCAGGTTTTCTTCCCATCCTGTTTCTTGGTGATAGTTGAAGGCAGCAGTTTCAGAAACTCCTCCTTGCTTCTTTAATTCATCAATATTTTAATAAAAGTGCTACATCTTGGGAAACTACATATCCTCGGAAATTCAGGAGCATCGTAACAATAAAAGCCCATCATCACGGCCTCCTGGGATGAGCCCACAGGTCCGTGAATCAAAGTATGTTGCATTTGGGTCTTTTGAGAAGTATGTCTGAAGTCTCCTGAGAGAAGGTAACCAGTGGTTTCCTTGCAGCCATTTCCCTTGTTGAAAATTAAGATCACAGCCAATTTCCTGGCCAAGAGGCTGCAGCCAGTAGTGCTGGGACCACTGTGTCTTCCTCACTGGAGGCCTAGATTCTGAGGATCGTGGTTCTTTGGTTTGGGGATCTTTTCCCCTTGGCTTGAATTTGTGTGTCTCACGTTGGGTCATGTGTAGGAGCATATTGTCAATATAAACGTCAAACTCTTGAAGTTTGAGAGGACCTGGTGTATATATACAGTCTACTACGTGCCATGCTGTGAAACACCTCCACCCCACCTGTCCACGTGTCGTGTGTATCCTTCACGGTTACATGTGTATTAATAAATACAGGAAATAAAGACATTATGTGACCATATGCACACAGACACACACAGGGAGTACACACAGTGTGGGGAGAGACGCAGGGGGCAGAGTGGGAAAGGGTTATAACATCAAACACACCTGACCTGAGTACTAAAGCCCCTCCTTTTTGGGTTTTGGTTGGTTGGTTTGATTTTTACCTTTTACTAAAACAAGACAGCTTTTCCTGCTTGGAATGGTGAATTTAAGCATAAGTGACGTTAGTACTCTGGGTGTCTGCCTCACGTATTTGCAGTTAACCCAGAATTCATCAAGGGTAGCAGCGTTCAGAGGCGTTTTTGTTTCTTTTTCCCGCCTCTAATATTTGTCATTATGAAATACTTTCACTACGAAATAACTCTTGGTTTTGTTGCCTTATTTGAATGCAGACTTATATCAGTGAATCCAGCTCACAGAGAGCAACCCTTTGGGGTTGACTGACAGCCCTTGCTATTTCTCTTTTTTTTAATTATTATTTTTAAAGTTTCATTGAGGCATAGTTGATTTACAATGTTGTGTTAATTTCCGCTATTTCTACACACATTTTTGGGTGCTGTGACTCCCACTTGTGGCCATAAGACCTTGCCCCTCCAGCCCTGATGGTTACCGTTAGTCCCTGTCTGGTGTCGGTCCGTTTGTACCTGCAGAGCCCTCAGGCATGTGTGTGGCATCATTCCATGTCACTGGAGAAAACACAAGATGTAAAAGCGACAAGTGACCCATCCTTTGAGGCTGACAAGGGGAGAACCGTTGATCCAGTTGACACCTTGAGACAGATCATTTTGGTTTTGCTCAGAACAGGCACATGTACACGTGTGATCCAGACCTTGGGCAGGTTGCATTTCAGAGCATAGGCATTACACACACACGCACACACACACACACACACACACACACACACACACACATTTAAAATCCAGATGAGGAGGGAGACAGGGGTTCATCAGGGACGTGGGCCTCCCAAAGCAGACTCAAGCCACACCAGCAAAACTGGTTTTAGCATGGGGTCGACCAGATGCCCACCCTGGTTTCTCCACGGAGACCTGGCATGTTGTTGTTCTTCGCAGTGTAATAAATGACTCTGCACCGCAGGTTATCCTTCGGCATCTCCTGTGATATATGTTCACGTCCTTCCCTTTTCAGTGTCGTTGCTTTAATAGCTTGTGTTTGACATCACTTCGAAACGTTTGATGATAGTCTAACAAATATTTGTAAGACGTTAGGGAACATTAAAAGTGAAATGCTGCATCAGTACAAGTGAAACAGAGCAAACAAAAGAAGCTTTGCAGAGAGCCCCAGGGGGGAGAGGTGGGCAGGGCCCACCCTGCTTTGGTGTGTATTTGGTTGGGGGCCAGGAGTCACTCCTGAGAAGGGCCTGGTGGGGAGGCAGCCCAGGCCTCCTCTGCAGGAAATGGCCTCATCCCTTGAGTCCGTCTTTTTTTCCTTCTCCTGTTTTGCTGCAATGAACAGGTGGGTGGATGCCTTGGGTGCCTCCCATGATCCACCTGGGGATGAACTGTGAAAAATGGTGAAAACCCCGAGTTCCAGGCCTGGGGGCCGCCTGCCTTCCCCACCACAGGCCTGGCTCTGTCTCCCTTCTCCCAGGGCCGTTTGTTTCTGCCTTTGGGGTGCTCAGAATGCCTGTTGACTAAAAGAGGTCCCGCTCCCACCCGCCGCAAGCCCGCCAAGTCAGACGTCCTAATCTGTAAACCCGTTTTGGTCAGGACAGGAAGCACGGGCTCCCTTCCTGCCCGTGTTTTCCTGAGAGAAAACTACCTTCCCTCCTTTTTTGCATATTTGGCAAATGGGCCCACCTTCCTCTCCACCCCAGTGGAAGGCGAGGAGGGCAGTGACGAGGTGAAGGAGACAGCAGGGTCCCTTGCAGGTGGCTGAGTCCAGGGGCTTCTGCGCAGCTCAGGGTCCGAAGGCCCCAGGCCTCCAAGGTAGGACTGGGGGGCAGCCCCCCTGGGTCTCCAGGGGCCACAGGCTCCTGGGTGAGATCGCCCATTTCTTTGCTGCTTTTCCACAGATGGGATGTTCCCAGCGTGCACTCTCCTCCTTCCCAGGGCAGCCTACGACCCAGCCGCTGCCCGGCACCCCTCCCGTTGTCTGTCCTGGGTGATGGAGAGCCTCATTACCTTCCATGTGCTCTCTCTGCTTTCGGGGGTCCCCGCTTCACCTCCTGATGGCTTACGGCACAGGGCCACGGCTTAACGAATTGCTGAAGATGGGCCCCAATGAGTGGGAAAGCTCCTCCTTCAGCTTTTCTCATTCAAGTGTGCAATGATTCGTTTTTCTTCAGCAGTCAGCTCACTGCTAAAAGAAATCTGACTCTCTTCCTGCCATGTTCGCGCCAAAAGTGAGCTCTCATGGACGTGCAGTTGGTGCAGGGCTTCTGGGGTGTGTTGAGGGCAGGTGCAGTGTGCGAGGGTCCCAGCTTTGTTATTTCATCCCTTCCCTCCCTCCTTCCTCTCTGCCTCTGCCTCTGCCTCTGTGTCTCCATCTTCCTTCTGTCTCTCATGTGTGGGGTTTTTGCAGAGACGACTAAGAACTGCATAAAGAATTTGTAAATGACCTTACACATGCTGAAATAGACTTCTGGGCTCCATTGTGGAGTTCACATGCTAAAATTGACACTCGAAAGCTTTTTCGGGCAGTTTGAAACTGTCTAAAATTGAACAAGATGGTTTGGATTAGAGTCCTTTTCTAAAGCTAGGGGTTCCACGGCGAATATTGATTCATCAGTTTTTGGTAGATTTTTGTTCTTACATCAAACTTTCACTGGCACACTTGGAGCATATGAAATAGCACGTGAGACACCTCCTTAGACCAAATGGGGAAAATGTTTAATCTAGAATCTTTAGGAGGAATGAAAATGAGGGATTGATCTCTTATAAGCTGACTTTGGAGGCACTCTGAAGTGAACTCCGGTGCTTTTAATGGAAACTAGAGAGAGCCGGCGACCCCCTGCTGTGAGCCCCACTTTGAGCCTGAAAAAGTGACCTTTACTTCCTCCTTTGTGCTGGGTTTTGTGTAGGGCAGTGATATTCAAAGAGATCCACAGTGGAAACATATTGATAAATTGTGTATCCTACTTCATTAAATTAAAACTCATACTGCTAATTATCTCAGGTGGTGAGAGATAATTGCAATTAATTACCATTTAAAAATGGTTTAGAAATTTCTAGTGCATTTCTACCTGCGTTTTCTCACTTCTCTCTGGAGTTGTGTTTGTTTAACCTGAATTTCAAGAATTTTCAGTTTAATTTAGAGCAGATAGCCTTTTGTAAAAGAAATGTAATTTGCTGGGAAAAAAAAAAGTAAAACATTGAAAATAAATAATTTAAACTTATTTAAGGGCTGCAGAAAAATCTGACTGTAGTGTTTAAAATGAGTTTTCCTATATTTTGCTCCCTGATGGATATGAGCATTTTCTGCCTGATTATACATAAAGATGTGCTGATTTTGTAGGCCTGAAAACGAGGAAGTTGTAAGCCTCTGTGAGGTTCTACTGACGACACCCCCCCTCCTCCGGGTTTGCATGAGGACATTGTGGGCTGAAGGTTGTGGATGACAGAACGGACACCAAGCAGTCCTTGTGGGACCTGATACCCACTCGGAGGGCATATCCACATGGACCTTGTTACGTGTTCTGTTATGTTGGGCATTTTGTCCTTGGGATCCTACAAGGTTTGGGTTACAGGATAGCTCAGCTCTCTGTCTGTCACCGAATACAATGGAAATCTAGAACTTTTCTTGCTCATTTGGTCCAACTAAAGAACCCATTCAGAATATCAAGTGGTATCCTTCTGTGTGATTATTTTAGTTACTGTCAGTAGCAATCACTGTTACCAAATCATTGATACATTTGTACTTCCTTTACCCTTCTCAGATACAACTGAACTTGACTTCAGCTGACCCATTTGAAGCTGGGGTGACCAAAGTAAATTCCCAAAGTACTGAAGCTGCTAAGAGATTAAGCTGCGATTTAAGGAGCCTGATTTTTGAATTTACATTCTGTGTACTATGAACTTGGTTTTGAAAAGTGAATAGAGATGATTTTTTAAGAATTTTTATAAGAAGGCACTTCATTTTAATTCATTACAGCTGATAATTTAATTCATTACAGCTGATAATTTTGGGGTGTTGTAGACAGAACTGATCTCAGAATGCAAGTCCTTTAGGGAGAATTTCCCATTAACCTGGAAACCACATGGCCTTAACATGGAGAGTCAGCCATCGGGATGTCTGCACCCATTTCTCTCTGGAGCCAGCATCCTATGGTGCTCTGGAATACATTTTCTCTCTCTGTTTGCATCTAGATTTGTAGCTCTTGTTTCCCCACCAGCTAGGCGGGAGAGACTTTTCTAAATTTAAAAAAAAAAAAAAAAGTTATATGGTAAACTGGATGGTGTCCTCGGTGGGAAAATCAACAATAGCTTTTCAGTTGTTGTTGATAAATAGATATGTATGGATTGCAAACACTGGGTATTCCTGTGGGGATTAGCATAATTTTACTTCCTTGGGTCTAAATGACATAAATATAGCTTTAAAAAGAAGTCCAATGGCCTTTGTAGAAACCTCAGTATGACAGGTATGTTTTTCGGAGTGTTATGAGTAGACACGTGGATTTTGCTACCGTATACAGTTTTAATTTTGAATTTTTCATGTCCGCATAAAACTTCACTGCTAAGAAGGCAAGAGGAGATACTGTATTCATGACAGCATCTTGCCTTGCTGAGTAAAAAACTGAGTTCATATTGTAACTTTGTATTTATCTATTTTATAAAAAATGAAAAAAAATCTTTGAAAAATAATAGGAACACAAAAACTATTCCTGGGTTCCTCTGTCTCTTCACTTTGTAATGACAAGAGATCAACACTTATGAGAATATCCGTGTAAATCATTATTTTGGTCCAGTTCCTACATTTTTCTTTAAAGATGGAGATGTCACTTTTGTTGCACAGTTGCTGGCCAAGCATGAAGTCTTCTAAAATCGGGAAGAAGGTAGAAGAAAATGATCTAAACTTAGACTTTTTACTTAAGTGATGAAGTGTAAAAGGCCATTTATATTTGAGGAAGTGACTTAGGAAATGGCCTCTGATGACGGCCAGAATCAGGAAAAGTCCTCTAAAAGAGTATGTAAATTCTGAGTGTGTCTGCCTCTCCCAGGGTTGCTGAATAAACAGCAGTTACTGTTAGTAGTTTGAGAGCCAGTGTACAGGGGTGCACACATGAGCGGGTCCAGACACACAATAGTTGTGCAGTGCTGGACCTTCCTGGGGCACCTGAAACCCAGCTCTGGACCTGTTTTGAAAGCACAAACTGTCTCCAGCTCCGTTTTCTGTATTATTTTCTGATTTCTAATATTTCGCATCTTTTTTCCTGCCTCACTTCGAGACAGGTGGCTCCATGATGGCTTTTACAAATAGTCTCATGGTTCTTTTCATTCTGTATTAAATCCCTCCTCACTAAGAATGTTTTCAGACTGCAGGGTTTTCAGCTGTTTTTTGAAGAGCCTTCCTGAGTTCCCCCTGACCCTTCCTCTTTTGCATATCAGTTCCTGCCCCTAGAAAAAAAATGTGAGGACAGAATTGCACATGGGAGCTAATTTGCCCTCAAAAAGCAGGTTCACAGCAGAACAAACCGCTGGAGGAAGAGTTCTCTGTAGCTCAGTTTAAAAGAAGTGTGTGTGTGTGTGTGTGTGTGTGTGTGTGTGAATGCCTCAGTTAAATATGGGGGAAGGGGGGTGTGAAAGCCAAATTGAATTCCCTGCCATCCTGTTTAAATCTTGTTTTTCATTGTTATTTGCACCAGCCCTAATCTCTGTGGAATAATCATGAAAATGTGTAGATTGGCAGCTAATTTTTGAAAAATGAAAAGACTCAGAAATGGAATAACTGGGCTCCGAAGTTGTTACGTTCTCCCGACCTGTTTTGTCAAGTTGTTAGGAAAACCTCTACGGTCCCCAGAACCAGACACAAAGACCCTGCATACTGCCTTTGCTTGCTCTTGGAAAGTTTCCTTTTTTAAGAGACAGTGTAATTCACAGTGATAGGGTAGATTTGCAAAAATAAAATCTACCAGTCTGAAGATCAAAAGACTTTCTCTCAGCAGGAATAACGGGTTTTATTAAAGAGGTCTGTGACCTGAAACATTTTAAATAGATTATAGGCTTGGCCCGTGTTCCCCCTTCAAAATAAACATCATTGAGATTATAAGGAAATAACCCCAAACGTAACTCTAGTGCAACCTCACTCATCAGGGAGGAAAATAACCAATAGCATCCATTTGACCAAATAACCAGAATTTAACTACATTGTAGAAGTTTTGTGATGAAGTTTGCCTTAATTGCAGGGTATTACAAAGAACATGCTTATTTTCTGTGAAGATACAGGTAACACCCATTCCTTATCCATTTATACATTTAACATTTGGGACCGCCGCCCAAGTGGTCCCGGGTTCAGATCTCAGCTCTGTTGTCTGTTTAGATGTGTGGCCTTGGGCAGAATACTTCTTTCTTAGCCTCGGTTTTCTCATCTACAAAATGGAAAGAATAATATGGATTATGTATAATAAGAAGAATACAGTTTAATTGTAAGGATTAAAGATGCACACTTAGCAAATGGGGATTGAATACTAGATCTACAGTGGACACTCTGCCGGGCGCTCAGATGAGACAAGAGGACAACGTGGGTGGTGTCCAGGCCTGTGGGGATTATAGCAGTGACATGCCAGGCGCGTGGTAGTTGCTTCAAGAAAGCGAACTAACCCCGGTATCGTTTCCTTTCCCTCTTTTTCTGGCATATATAAGGCACTCAAGAAAGGCTATGAAATATTTCTGGACAGAAGCTCACCCACGTGGTTCATCATAGCACATTTGTTGTGCTGTGTACTTAATTCTTTAATTGCCATTAATCAGGGTTGCTTGGAGAGTCATCAAATTGTGATTCGTGACAAGCATCTGGCTTTTCATTTTGACTTCATTAATCCAGACTCACTGTTTTGGGTTATGGAAAAGCCCTGGCACCTCAGGGAAAGTGCTGTGAGGGGAGGCGGCTGAGGAGGGTCTGGGGACCCCTGCTCTCCCCGGCCCTTCCCGCCTGAGTGGTCCTCGCAGGCTCCTGCCGAGCCATTCTTCGAGCTGCTTGCTCTCCGGCGGGTAGAAATGGGGCCACTCGTCCTGGAGACGTGCCCGGGCTCCTCTCTCGGAAGCCACGACTGCCCAGGGCTGTTGGGTGCTTGTCCCCGGGGAGGCGTCCAGGTTCCAACCCCCGTGGGTATGGGAGGAGGAAAAGAAGGCGAGGTCAGGGAGGGGCTTCCAGAAGGTCTTGCTGTCCTGGCCACCGTGGAAGCAGGATGCTGTGGGCCTTCTTCCATCTTGTGCTTGGTCCTCACTGTTGCCCTGTTCTCTAGACTCCAGAGGTACGGTGGGGAGAGAGATGGGCAAGTCCCGAGCAGCAGCGGGGGAGTGACGGTCCTGACCGCAGGCTGTGCCTCCTGAAAGGACAGGCCCCGCTGGCTGCCCCTTATCTCTGCATCTGTTTCCCCGTGTGCGGGATTCAGGGCTGCTCACTCCGAAGAGACAATAAAAGCGTTCACGTCTGTAAGAGCTGCCGGGTGACGGTAATTTCCTGAGATTGTTGTGTTTTCTGCCATCAATATGTTGGCTCTGGCCTCAAATCACTGGGGCTCCCTGTGCAGAGCAGAATATGGCAATGTTCCCGTGAAACAAGTGTTCCCTCTGGCATCTCCCTTTACAGGCCTGCTGGCCTTCGTTTGGGTTTAGGTGAAGGTTTGTGAAAATAAGGTGTGAAGTCACTTTTGTGATAAACTCCCCTTCCTGACTGCAAGCTCTTTTGTGCTGAGATCAGATCAAGCCTGGGTCCCATTTTCCATTTGACACTGGGCGCGGCTTCCACGAGTCTAAAAAGAAACGCGGAGCCTGGGCCGTGCCTGTGTTCCCGGAGGTGGGGTTATTTCACCGTCCCCTTCGAGGCCCTTCCAGGCTGCCCTTTGGCAGCTCCTTGGTCTTGGAGGGGGTGGCATTTCCTCTCCCTCAGACGGTTTTCCATTGTCGGATTATTCCTTGGTCTTTGCCTAAAAGCAAAGTCACTTTTACAAAAAACTCACTACTTTTTAGTCCCAAGAGATGCAAATTTCAACTTTGGGGAAGTTGGAGGGAGCTGGTCAAGCTACGCCCCGAACCACCGTGTGATGTCAGACAAGACAGGCCACGGAGTCACAGGGCCGGCGTGGACTGTGCCCTAATAGCTTACGAATCTCAAAACGATGATGCCAACAAAACATTCGTCCAATCAAGGGGGGGCAGCCCGTAAGCACAGCCCCAGGACTGCAGTGGCTGCAGGCCCACACATTGTGGGTCCGTGTAGGGTTGGTAGAGAGTGCATGTGGAATTCTAAGTGAGTCTGAGGACCTAACAGTTCCACGTGGGGTTTGCAGACATTCAGTGAAAATGGAAACAGGCCTGTGACAGGGATCCTGCATCCTCTGATCACTGGGGTCGGCTGCCTACCGCGCCCACTGTCCAGAGCACCAACGGACACTGAGGCAGGGCTGGATCCGGGAGGGTGCCCTCGCCCTGCCGCCTCGGAACACACAGGCGCACGCGCCCGCCCAGCAGAGCCGGGCCTGGGCCTTAGCCACAGGCCCAGAGCATCCCTTTGCTGCTTTGTGACATGTTCTCACATCTCCCCACCAAGGGGAGCCGGGAGTGGGTAGATTTTGCCCCGACAGTGAACCCAGAGGGTCCGTAGGGTCCGGTGGGCTGGAAGGCACCTTCTCCGGCAGGGCTGGGGTGGGGGGCCATCAGCTGGGCCTTACGAAACATCTTCTCTTTTTACTCGGAAATTACTTGACTATACAGTAGGGTATTGAGGAGATCAGTCCCTGCCACTGAGCAGTGTGAAGTCATTAAAACAAGAATGTCGATGCATATTTGTCAAGTAAAAAGACACGTGTAGTAGTAAATGAAAAAATTGTTTTACAACAGTTTATTTGGAATATGTTTAGTGTCCTGTTCTTCTAAAAAGTTCTGTGTGTACACACACACACACACACACACACACACATACACACACAGAAAAAATGTGAGTAGTCCTAAGGAGTGGAAATTATGGGCATTTACTTGCCTCTGTGTTAAAACAGTTGGAAAATATG